>NW_014013700.1:0-28287 GCF_000170995.1 Trichoderma virens Gv29-8
AATAATTTTATATAATATAATTTTTATTTATATAATTTTTTTAATTTTTTTTAATTTTTAAAATAAAATAATTTTAATTATTATTATTTTAATAAATTTTTTAATTTTATTTAATTTAATTTTTATATTATAAAATATATTAATTAATATTTTTTTAAATAATTAAATAATAAATTTTTTATTATTTTAAATATTAAAATTTTTAAAATTTTTTAAATTATATTTTTAAAAAAAAAATATTAAAAATAATTATTAATATAATATAAATTTATTTAATTATTATTAAATAATAATTTATAATAAAAATTATTAAATATTTATTTATAATTATAATAATTAAAATAAAAATAATTTATTTAATTTTATATATTATATTAATTTTTATTAATTATTTTATAATTTTACTTTATATAAAAAATTTATATTTTTAATTAATTATAATAGTTTTTTTAATATTATTAAAAAAAAAAATTAAATTTTTTTTATAATTTTTATATAAAATAAAAAAAATTTATTTTATTTTTATTTAATTAAAATATTAATATATTATTTATTATAAATTTATTATTAAAATATTATTTTTTTTTAAAAATAAAAATAAAAATAATTATTTTATTTTATTTTAAAATAAAAAAAATAATTTTTTTTTATTATTTATTAAAAGTTATTTATTTAATAATAATAAAAAAGTTTTTTAATTAATTTTTTTAAAAGTTAATAAAAACTATTATTATTTTAAAATTTTTAATAAAAGTAATAAAAATAAATATAAAAGATATTTTATTTAATAATTAATTAAATAAAATAAGGTTTTTAGTAAAGGGGTACCTAAAAGGTAGGGTACCTATAAGTGTAGGAGGGAAGCTTAAATGATTAAACTTTGTAATATATACTAAATGGATTATTATTAAGTTTACGTTAACACTGAGCTGGGAAATGCTTTTGCTTTAAGAAAGATTGAAACCCTATAATAAATTATGCCCAAGAGAAATGTTCAGAGTGTAAATAAACTCCTCCAGACTTGGATCCCTTTAGGATATTTAGGTTTGCTTCTGCAACAGCATTTCTAACATCATGCTGCATAGTATCTGGCCCACAAACAAAGATAGCAAGCGATTCCCCTCGATCTGCTACTCTGACGGCTTCTTCTTGGATAATCAGCGGTAAATGAGGCCGCTCGTCGAGGTGATTGTCAAATAGCGCCGACAATGGGGTCTCTGCTCTGCCCTCTGGGGCAATAATGCTCTCCGGCGAGGAGGAAGGGTTAGTTAAGCCTCCTGAAAGGTCATGGATTTTGTCAGTCAGGTCAACCCCTTGTGCAGTCTGGCCAGTCAAATGTAACTGGATACGAATATTGGAAATCGACTCTCTTGTTGAATATCGGGATAGTAGCTCCTTGACAATTCGTATGTACCAAATCCGAGTGCTAGCATCTTGAATTGCTACTATGACGCGGAGAGTAAATGACCCGTAAGTACTGCATTCATTATTCTTCGTCTTTTTCTCGATGCTCTCAAGATCTGCTGCTTGGCCACGCTCTTCATCAAAGGGTTTTGATTGGCACAAGACAAATTGTTCAATAAAGGGCAAAGTCCAACCGGCACCTGATCCTCCTGCAATGACGAGAAGATGGTCACTGTGAGCGTATGATTGCTGGTTAATCCCTCCATACGGACCATCGACAAGTACGGGGATGGAAGAACCCGGATTTTCTAAAGCAGTCTGGTGCAGACGTGCCGTTAAGCCGCGCTGGTGGCGAATGTAAAAGATGAGCTCGGACCTTTCGTTTGTCTCTCTGGATGGCAACGAGCATATGGTGAATGGATGGGCCGAGAGAGCTTGAAAAAATCCAAATCCGGTGAAGCGGAGGAAGCAGTGCTGTCCCGGTATCCATGTGAAGTTTGCCGGGATTGAAATGCGAGTGAAGCCACCGTCTTCAACGGTAACCTGGGCTTTTGCCCTCGTGCCGTACTCGAAGCAAGTCCGGAGCCAAGGATAAACGTAGCATGGGACATACACAGCCGCTGTCGCAATGAAGTAGTGCCTGTAGAAACGTCAGTGTCAGAGGAGGGATATTTATAGTCACGGCTTGCTCTTACCAAGAAGTCAGGGTGTAATCGCAATGCCAGAAAAATACCAAGACAAATATGGCAGCGGCGAGAAAATGGGTCGCTTTGAAAAATTCATAACCTAGATTTCTTATCAATGTGTCAGATGCCGAGTTTTGGTAGAATTGTACTCTGCGCCTATTACCTACCGAATCACACTGTGGGATGCAAAAGTAAGCCAAGCTTGGAAGATAAGTGCCACAATGCCTGTCCAGTAAAATATGAGGCCCATCTCAAATTGCATGACCATGTCACCAAATCGGATGTGATATACAATAAAGGGAAATGTATGCATAAGTGCAAGGAGGAAAAAAGCGTAGGATATCCATCGGTGGAACACTTGGAGCTTCTCGTGCGAGACCCCTGTGATAAGTGTGATCCAGTTCGACTTGCTCGCCGTCGCGCTGCGAAAAATCAGTATTCGGAAGAATGTCTGCCAGGTCGCCTAGGTGGCCTACAAGACAAAAGGCATGCATGCCAGGGCCATCCACCCCGATCTTGTTCCCAATGGTGGAGAGCCGCCAAAATCCAAACTTGGCCAGTAGTATGGTTGGGGAATCAGATCCATGCCTGCAAAGCCAGTCAGTTAGTCCCGATATCGATGTCGCCCAACCAGGCTCGCCGTCGACCTACAGAAGAAGAAGATTGTCCCTACTGCTGCCAGGAGCAGAAGCCCCAAGGGGGCCGATTCCCATCGCAGTGCCTGGACGTGGAAGCCGCGGTAAGACAAGTATCGTGTTAATGCGGTCACTTTCTGCCATGGTGAAGAGCCGCGCCATATTCTATGTCCCAGCAAACTGCGAGACAATGTTGCTAATGACGAAGATGCCAAGGACGCTCATGAGAAAGGCGATGGTCGACAGCGCAAAGACGCGGTCAGCGATGAACCTTGTGAAATATCTGGTTAGTAATGTGCTGGGCTGTACATAGTTTCTGGACGGTCGATTTTCCTTACCAAAAATGCCAACGCTGCTGGTAGTAGTCGCACTGCTCTTGTGTGAAGCCAAAGCTGTCACAGGTAAACTCGCGACTCCCCGTCAGTGTGACGGGCGGAGTGAGCCAGGCGGCCGACATGATGAATAAATTTCGCAGCGAACCGACGACTCTTTGGTATGTATTTCACAGCAACAGAGAGAGCACAGCATTCATGTGCGATGCTGGCGTGAGGGTGAGTTGAATGGGCCAGCTCTGTTCGGGTGGTCTGCTGGCTATCACTGTGCAGCTCCAGTACCTCGTCCAGAAGCCGAATTTGCGTCTGTTCGTAACATATGTACAGAGTATACTATGATAGAATGCCGAGCCATGCTGATAACTTGGTGCTCGTACTCCGTAGCTACGCTACTCTGTATGTACTGCTCTTGGAGTGTGACACCAGGCCAGCGCCACGCATGGCCATGGCAATGTCAGTCCCACGAGCATCCAACCGCGGACACTTGGACAGGGGCAAGAGCGCAGCCCATTCGCTTAGAATCATACGGAAGCACATGGCCTGGATCCTGACCTCCTCCCGCTGTGGCCCGAGCCACACCCGCAGTACAGTAGCGCGACGAGTGGCTCTATTTTGAGCAAGTTTGCGCATTTAATTCTTAACTGCTGCTCGTTTATGCCCCCACCAGGTCAACGGTGTGTTGCCGCGTTGAATAGCGTCCTAACTACCTTCTTACTGTGGTGTGCATGGATTCTTTCACTTGCTTCAATGATAGAGCAAGAATTACGCGACTCACGACCAACCCCAAGGAGCTGGCGCCACCCAAAGCTGTCTGAACTATCAACCTGTCTAAAGGCACACGGAAGTTTGTCTCTTCCTGTGCCAAACGGTTTATTGTCTTCTATCATGTGACTCATGTTCCGACAGCCTGGCTCGATGGAGCGCTCTGGTTCCATACCCAGCCGCACGGTCGCTGTAGTATAGACGGAATTGTTCGCTCTTCTATTCATCTTCATAGCGAGTTTCTTAAAAAGTCACGGGTATTGGCTCTTTTTAATCCCGCCATTCATGCTCATCCGCCTGTCCAGACGAGGAACTCGGCACATATACACAGCAATCGCCAACATGGACTCAGCATCGGCGTCAATGGGCATGGCGATGGATGCTACTTCCAGCATGGCCATGCCCTCTTCAACAGCCGGTCCAATGTCAATGGAATCATCTAACATGACGATGAACATGGAGTCTATGGCTATGATGTTCTTCACCTCTACAAGCACGCCTCTTTGGTCCTCGGCTTTTACACCTACCACTACTGGGCAGTACGCCGGAGCATGCATATTTCTTATAGCTTTCACTGTGGTGTTTCGTATCTTGCTGGCATTGCGATTCAACATGTACAAGGTAGTGGCCGCGGCCAAAATGAGGCGTGGTGGTGGTCTTCTCCAGTCGGACATGACCGAAATCAAATCGACGCCCCGACCTTGGAGGGCCAGCGAGGCTATCATGTCGGGTGCGCTAGACGCAGTGATTGCGGGAGTGAGTTATCTGCTGTCAGTCTGAAATATTTCCGTAAAGTGACTCCCAAACCAGGCTGCTGACCTAGTCTTAGTATGGTAGCAGTTATGACGATGAATGTTGGCTACTTCATGTCGATACTTGGTGGTGTGTTCTTGGGCAGCGTGCTCTGCAGTCATTTGACAGGCAACACCGGGGGCCATTGAACGACTGTTCATCATCCTTCAAGAAAGCCGTCAGGACGGCTGTATAAAGGTGCTCTCCATTTGGGTTACTACACACTACCTAGTCTTGGAGAACTAGTGGTGGAGCCCATCCGCGGTTTGCGATATGTTGTGATGCGTTCTTCTCTTAGGGACGATCTCAATCATTATAGCAGCACCCAGGTGGCATTATGTGATAGATTGGGCTTTAACCATTAATTTCGCAACTACGGCTATGGATACAGCGAGCCGTTAACTTCCATTTTTCTTGATGTAATATACCATCTATGGTTCATTGATCACCTATTCTGAGCGTTTGCAGACCAAAATTCTGGTTCAGGCGCCATATTTATTAGGAAATATTATGACACCGTTGTTTTCGGCTCCATCTTTTTTCGACTTAGATTCATCCGTCGTGCCTGGCATACGTCATAAAGAGCCTATCCGCCTTTAGTCTCTCCATGTCCTCTTCCCTAAGACACACTGCCAAAGCGATTTCGCCATCATCTTTTCGAGGCATGAAATACACAAAACTTTGCAGCGGTGTGAACCATGGCCTGCGAACTGCCTCTGGCTTGCCAAGTCCTAAATTGAATTCCAAGGCGTAGCTGTCCGTTTTGGCCCACGAACTCACGATCACGTCGACTGAAAAGTCCAACGATGAGGCAGGTGAGACGTGCGACTTATCGGCTTGGCTGTGCAAGTAGGTAGCCAAAGCACGCGTGTGGAAGGGGAGGATAGTGGTATTGGATTCCAGGGCGGTTCGAAGCCTGGATGCTATCTCGCCCAGTGGCAATGCGACGAGCTCTTGTAGCGTGAAAGTCGTGTACGTCATATTCTGAACAATGCCTGGATAAGACGCTGGCACATCGACATAGGGGCGTACGTCAACAGCTCGCGCAAAAGTCGTCTCTACGCCGGGCGGTAAGCGATTGGCGCGCGCGCGCATGATGCTCTGCCAGATAAATGCGCTCAGCGCGTCATCAGTAGATACGTAGCTAGAACCACTTGGGAGAGTCTTGACAGCGATTGATTTCAGAGTTGCCAATGATGTGGGATGAAAGGTAAAACTTGCCCAGACACTCTGAACAGGCTCTGTTTCGCTCCTGTCATGACCGTTGCGAGATTTACCAGTGGCAGTGGTGGCCAGATGACGAGCAAGCTCGGGACCACGCTCATAGTTATCAAGAAGGGGAACAACGGTTTGGCGTTCGAGATTGCCACAAAATAGCTCGTCGGTAGTAAACGACTCATCATGGCAGGCCTTTGAGAGGAGATGCATAATCTGTCCTTGCCCCATGATGTCCATGGTCTGATGTTGGCCAAGGAACGTGAGCACCAAACCACCGACAATGAAATTTGCCTGTAGCAGAAAGACAGGCGAACTGGATTCGTGTCTATTGATGGCGTCGGCTGCAGGAAAGGTGTTGCGAGGCGCGATAACAGATTCTCTCAACATTCTCATTGGGAAATTGGCTTCTCTGAGCTCGATCATTGTCGGAACCGAGGTGTCTGCTCTAAGGTCTTTGACTGCCAAGTAGGGGATATCTCGCAGTTCTTTGATCTTAAAGACTCCAGAACTTCCAGCCCCTGAGCCCTCAACGACAACTTGGCCCGCTACCCATGGAAAGCTGGCCGTCAGCCGCTGAAGGCCAGATGTCAGCGTGCTCATGACAGTGGATTGCTCAACATCGTTTGGCATCGCAAAGCAGAGACATATTTGCGTGTGGATGTTGAGCCTCGGCTGCTGTCCAAAAATATCCAAGTAAATATCCATGTCTCTGGGTTGAGTAAATCTAGTCTCCGTACTTGTAGGCAGCGGTTCTGGTGAAGCAGGGCTTTGAACAAGTGCCACTAACTGGTTTCTGCGGGAAAGAAGCGGACCCTCCTACTGCACTTAAGGAATGATAAAGTAACACATCAAACGATTGGAACAGTTATTCGAGTATGGCCAGTTTTGACGCCTTGCCAGAATGCAAATGTTGGAGCCAGCGGATACAGTTAGTTTAGTCATAGCAACGGATGTGCTGGTGCCATAGATGTTTCAGGAGTGATTCAGAAAAGCAAGTGTGAAAGCGTCAGTGCCGATCGAGTGGGGAAATCAAGAGGACAACGGGTTACAGGAAACCAGTTTAGTGATCCTCGGGGTCGGACGCGAATACCGCAATGTCGTTGGCGAAGATCTAAGCTACAACAAACAAGCGACTAATAGATATTATGGGGATATAGTCACAGATGGGACCGGCACTTGCATATGGTGAGGAGTCCTTGTCTTGAAACGGCCTACCCTCGCAATCTGTTATATGCGCGCAAACTTGCTCAGCCCATTCCTGTCGCTCCGCTCCGAGTGCAACTTTTGTAAATTGACCGCCGCTTACGGAGTAGAAATGGCCTAGAACTACAGAGCATACACACTGACATCGCTGAGAGATCTGAATCGCAAGTTACAGAGAACAGGGGTTATCAGAAAACCTGCGCAGCTAAGAAGTTACGAATGCTCATAACCCATGTCGGCCGTCTACAACAAAAGCAGTGCGGGATGATGATATCAAACAGTAGCAGTTTACAGCTATAGATTCGTTCTCAGTGCTTTTTTGCCCCCGTTCAAGGAACCCTTCTGACGGAATCATATTTTACTTGACCCCTGGTACACACAACCACTCTCTCGGCACACAGACGACACAGCAGCAATGGAACGAAAGGTGTCCATTATTGGCGCTGGTCCGTCTGGTTTTGCCCTTGCGGCTGATCTCCAAAACCGTGGTATAGACGTGCTAGTCTATTCACATCCAGATCACTTTCGATATGCCAACGAAGTCATGGTCAAAGGTCAACTGACAGTCCGGGGAAAGATTGAGAGTTCTATGCCCGTATGCATCACCTCGGACATGGCTGAGATCATTGAATTTTCACTGATGATCATCCTGACGATTCCATCTACCGGGCACGAGACAGTGCTGCAGCAACTGAGAGGATTTTCTCTGCAACAACACACCATTATCGCCATACCAGGCAATTTGTTCTCGCTCATTGCTGATATCGAGATCGGATGCGTCCTAGAAACCAACTTGTCTCCATATTCCTGCCGAATGGAAAGAGATGAAGTGCTAGTTCTGGGCAAGAAGAGCCTCATATTTATTGCTGCACTCCAAAGTCCTCCTAGCCAGGCAATATACGACGCGGTTCAAGAGATTATGCCAGTGAAACTCTGCTGGTGCAGCAGTGTTATCGAAGTTTGCCTGCTGAACGTGAACGGCGTGTTCCATCCACTAATGATACTGATGAACGCGGCCCGCATCGAAAGCACCAATGGGGACTTTTTTCTGTATCGAGATGGCCTGACAAGTTCCGTTGCCAAGGCCATGATTGCGGTCGATCAAGTGCGGATGCAAATAGGCAACGCATTCGGCCACAGCATGAGGAGTGCGTTGAGAGTGTCCAACGAGTGCTACGGTCACACCTTTACAAGCCTAGTGGATTTAGCGAGAAATTCAGGGCCCCACAACGGACTCAAGGCTCCACCAGATCTTCAAAACCGTAACATCTCGGAAGATGTTCCTGACCTACTTGTGTGCTGGCACAGCCTGGCCGAGAAGCTTGGGATAGATGCATCGCCCATCAAAGCCATCATCGTCCTCGCTCAGATGGCTACCAGTGTTGATTATTTCCAGTCTGGGAGGAGCCTTCGAAAGCTCCATCTGGAAGACATCTCCCGGAGTGAGCTAATTGAAAGATTCATGGCTCAACCAGACGGCGCGATTGTCAGTAGGTTGTAACTTGTGAATCAAGGCAAATTCGAGTTGGTATTTAGCCACAGCACAACGTATCAATGGGCGATAAGGAATGGATCGGCTTGCCGACCCAATTCACGAGCAGCCTGTTCTGCTACGGATCTTTTGGCAGGTATTAGATGACACAGTATATCGCATAGACATAGCAAATTTACCACAGGTTTGTCTTGACCATTGTGAAACGATCCACAAGTTCGCATTGTTAAAACTTTAAACTGCAAAGCCTTATTCTTCGAATCTTTGCGCCGTGCGCAGCCAAGATCCAAAGGAGTGGTGCGAGAGCAAATGCGATCAAAGCCAGCAGGGAGTTTCCCCATCCCCAGCCCAATGTCTTATACAAGTTCAGACCACTAAGAGGAATAAGCGCCCCGGCGAGACCTCTGAGCGCCGCATTGGCGCCATTGACACTGGCGGAGTAATTCTCGAATGCGTCGATTAAATAAGTTTGGACGGCTGTGAAAATTAGAATGTAGCCGAACCCCGTCATGGCTGTTCCAACTTGAGGAACAACCCAATGAATGTGTTTTTCCACCCCCCACCCATACAAAAATATCCCAAGTGAAAAACTTAGGGATCCAGGAACTGTGATGAGGAATGGAAGGCGGTCCTCCGGCGTAATCATCCTTGCGGTGCGAGCCCGTTTCTCTAAAGTCTTGTCGCTGAAATATGCAAGATATACGAGACCTGACAAGGTCCCAATGCCGCAAGCAATAAAGACTAGCCCAGAATCAAAAGTAGAAAAGTCGTAGACTTGTTGGAATATAATTGAGAATGTAGAGAAAAATATGTAGATGATGCTGTACAGAACACAGACGTAGACGCAGCTGGCCGTGACGACTGGGCACAGCAAGAGCATTTTGGAGGGCCGCATGATGCTTTGTATGAGAAGTGCTTGGAGGCCCAAGTGAGAAGCGAGCCTAGATCTATAATTGAGATTTCCAGTTTCTTTTCTGAGTCGTCTTGCCTTCCTTTCCAGCAGGACTGGAGGGTACGTCTCTCTTAAGATGGCAAGAGCCACGATTGTAACAAGTCCAGCCTGGAAATTATGGTCAACGTGATAAGCTCTTTGACAAATCAGTAGCTTGGCAACGGCTTACTATGATTGAGATAATCCAAAAGATCCATCTCCAGCCAAGAACCTCCGCCACATAACCACCGATGATAGGACCAACCATTGGACCAACCACGGTGCCTACAGCCCAGAGCGACACGGCCTTTCCTCTTTTCTCTCGAGGCATGATATCTGCAATGCTAGCAGGGCCTATCGATATTGTAGCCACGCCTGCAAACCCCGATAGGAACCGAAAGCTCAAGAGCATCGCTTCACTGTGTGAGAGGGCACACAAGATCGTGAACCCAACGAACAGCACACCTGTTATGTTGTAGACGATGACACGACCATACAGCTCACTGAGTGGCGGGAGAATCAGCGGTCCAACAGCGAAACCTAGTACGAATATTGACAAGACAAAGGTCGGAAATGTCGTTGAGCTAGAATGGAAATCTGCCAATATAAGCTCCACCGCTGGGGCGACTACCGATGATACGAGTGGCCTGCTAAGGGTTAGCAAAATGCCCCGAGCCGTGACTCGAGCTGTCTGGCCGCTGTCGGCTTTTACACCTACACCAGGAAACTCATGACGGAGATGGTCAGAATGTTGGCCCATTTCTTTGTCGAAGGCCAGTTCATAGGATTCTCGGGATCTTGATCTTCTGGCTCGTCCCACCAAACAGAGAGCGAGACGCCCGATTCAAGTTGGTGTCTGACATTGTCCAAATCAGAGCTTGTCGAAGGACTGACAGGGTACGTAGCTCCCACTGATTCAACGTTGGTATTGCCTTCCTTGCCAGCCTGCTCTATGTCTTGCAAGGACCCGGGGGGAAACCGCAATGTTGACATGTTTATCCTCCACGCCCTTCAACACGGCCTCAAAAACAAAAAGATGGGTTGGCTCCAGGGTAAATAGATCTCTTCTACAACAGTCTGCACAAAGAGCTTTAAGTGCCTGGTAATAAGGATATCACTCACGACCAATCATGTTGTTAAAAGGTTACACCCCTAGCGGTCAATAAGGTCCGCCGGTATCATGTCCCAGTAATAATGCGCTGGATGCCCGCCATAAATAGCAAATCCTCCCCAGCCACTGCCGCAGTGCCATTGCTTACTTGTCAGAGGGCGGGTCAGGGTTGCTACTAATACATAACCCAACAGAAAGGGAGAGGCATGGCAAGAAGTACTACCATAGCATTCGGTCCAGACAAACAGAAATCAATTCTATTACTGAATAATCTCCGGGGCTTTACAGTACAAAGACACCCCCCAGGGCTTATGCTTTAACAGCCACTGTGACCAAAAGATCTATGTCCATATGAATCCCATCCTCCACTAGAAGTTTATTCCATTCCGTCTTCATTTCCTCCCTTGCGCGTGGCCGGAGTTCCAACGGGATGCCGCCGTACGTTTTCCCGGATGAGCTTGCATCTAACCAGTCAATCATTGCATCTGCATCCTTGGTCGACTTTGTGATTTTGTTAACGACGATACTTCTTTCTCGGAACCCAGCATTGTCTAGAAGAGTTTCGAGCTCACGCTGCTTGAGAAACTTGGGTGGACTTTCTTCCGGATACTTTCGGTATGGCTCCCTGGACAGGACATCGGCTTTGATCCTCTCTTGGGCGGTGAGTGTATCGCCTGATCCGCCTGAAATGCCAAGTAGCCCTCCTGGCTTGAGCAGGCGGGCGAACTCCTTCAATGCTGCTGGTTGGTCCTGTACCCAATGCAGGGTTGAGTTCACGTAAATTGCGTCAAAACTCTCCGAAGGAAACTGCGATAAGTCTTCGGCTTGCCCCTCCGAAAACGAAAGATTCGGCTTCTGGATCCTCCGTGCAATCGTAATGCGTTCCGTGCTGGGATCAATACCCACCACATTCCCTCTCTCCCCGACAACCTCTGCAATGTGAGCTGTGAGATTTCCAGGTCCACACCCGACATCGAGAACTTTCATGCCAGAGATAATATTGAGCCTTTCGAGAAGAAACAATCCGGCGCCATACTGGGTGTTGTTAACCCGAGTGTATTCCGTCGCCAGCTCTTCGGTGTCTCCCATTGTACTAATCCTGGTGTAAATGCCTGGGTTAAGTCACCGGAAATAGTCTGGTGTATTGGAACACTCTCTCGGGACAATATGG
Organism: Trichoderma virens Gv29-8; assembly: GCF_000170995.1. Classification (NCBI taxonomy): domain Eukaryota; kingdom Fungi; phylum Ascomycota; class Sordariomycetes; order Hypocreales; family Hypocreaceae; genus Trichoderma; species Trichoderma virens. Next base: position 11,738 of record NW_014013700.1, read on the forward strand.
GCGAGTATACTTATAGAGACCAAGGGGACGGCAAACAGAGCTGTGACAAGCTCTGCGCCTAACCATATTACTCATTCAATCATGCTCACGAATAAAATCACTCAACCCACTACCGTTTTGAATCCTGCATGGGTGAAGTCAAAAGCGTACTCTAGATTTCACAGAGTGCAGCAATAGCGGCCACATGCGGGGTGTTGATGTGTATCCAGATCGAGAAAACAAGAACCCACAAAAGAGAGCTGTTTTGAGCTCTTTTCCTCCCCACTCTTTTTTTCATCTTTTCATGCAATGCAACTATACTATGCATCTTGCGTAACACGGGGCAGCAGACGAATCATTCAATCGCTCAGAGCTGCCATGAACCCCCACTACGGGAACTGGCGTGCCGCGTAGAAACGAGAGAGTAATCACCTCGTAGTATCAGACCTATCCACATCCCCATGCCCATCGGCTCCTAGTATTCACCTAGCTAAATGAGCGAGGGTTCACCAGGTGCACTTCTTAACTGCAAGGTGACCTTTTCTATGGTGGAATTTGGCTATGTGGCTACATTAACTCCTACACCCTAAATATCTGCAGCCCCAAGCCAAGATCTGCAACAAATCGAGAAGAGTATTCCTATAATCATCGCATTTTAATCATGCTGATTCAAATTCTCTCTGTCAACTCGGTTGTGTCTGCGCTCTCTGTTCTCGTGAGTAATTCCAATCAACGCCGCAACGTTTGCTTATTCTTTTCAGCTCATCACCAGTCTCTTTATTCGGATTCTTCAAAATCGAGTTTTTCACCCACTACGTTCAGTTCCTGGACCTTGGCTCAACAGCCTCTCAGAATTGCCTGCTGCGATAGCTCTTGTGAAGGGAGACCAGCACCTTTACTACAAGTCTCTGCATGAGAAATATGGCTTGGTCGTGCGAGTGTCTCCCAATGAGCTAAGTTTTATTGGCACAGATGCTCGAGAAGAGATCTATGGGTTTCGCGTAAGTGCTTCAAACCCCAACAATGTCTCCTGCTGAATCGTGATCATAAAGAAAGGCGGACCTCTCATGGAGAAGAGTCCCATATTTCTCGGGGCCGTGGGAAGCATGAACGGAGAAACTGGTGTAAGCCTAGCACTGAACAAGGAGCATTCCCGCCAACGTAAGGCTTTGGGTTATCTGTTCTCCAACAGCGCTTTGGCCAAGCTAGAGGACATACTTCAAATTCATGTTCAAAAACTCGTAGCCGTACTGGAGAAGGGGGCATCTGAGAACCAAGCTGTGAATGTCTCAGACTGGTGTATGCTTCCGCACGTCATGATATTCTGCGATTGCCCCACCGGCTGACAATGGAAGCAGACACATACCTTGCATTTGATATGATGGGCGACTTGTGCTTCGCTGAACCTTTTGGGTGTTTGGACCAAGCCTCGGCTACAGAGTGGTCAACTTCTGTCATCAACGTTTTCGTGGCGGCTACGTGGACACAGGGCATACGCCGAATATCTGGAGTTGGCACATGGCTTGAGCGTCTCATGACTCGGCTTCTGGTTCCTACGAAGGCTTCATTATGGAGATCGATCCATTTAAACAATTCACGCGATAAAACGGTTCGTCGCCTGCAAGACCCTAACAGAAATCATGCAGACTTCATGTACCACATTCTCAATAGCGAGTCTAAAAACTTGTTGTCCAAGACTGAAATTCAGTTGAATATGGCCTTATTCATCAGTGCTGGAACTGACACAACGGCTACGGCTCTTGTCGGGTGGACATACTTCATTTGTACTCACCCCAACGTGTACAAGCGACTTACAGCGGAGATTAGAGACGCTTTTATGGCCAACGACGATATCAAATGGGAAAAGGTTAAAAATTTGAGGTACCTCGACGCAACATTAAACGAAACTCTACGTCTTTTCCCACCGTCACCTGCAAGTCAGCAGCGTGTAGTCCCTCCAGGAGGCGCCATTATTGCTGGGTATTATGTCCCTGCAGGAACTACAGTGGCCGTGCCTCCATGGGTATCAACACACTCGCACGTCAACTTTATAGAACCTGATACTTTTAGACCAGAAAGATGGCTAGGAGAGGATGCTGAGTTTCAAGATGACCGCTTAAATGCTTCACTACCATTCGGAACAGGACCTAGGGTCTGCATTGGGAAGAACCTAGCAAATCTTGAGATGAGGCTCATTGCCTCCAAAGTACTGTGGAACTTTGATATTGAACTTGACAGAAGTAACTACGAGACGGCGAATCAGCAGTGGGGTCTAAGCGGTCAAATGATGCCTATGAAAGTGTTTCATTCAATGACAAAGCTACCACTATGGATTAAACTAAAAAAAGTGAATTTATAATTTTTCATTGTCATGTTACGACCTTACTTTTAAAATCATGGCAATAGACTTATTGGGTAGGCGTCTTTTGTGACAAAACGAGTACGCTATAGCTCCAAAAGGAGAGTTCTTTCCGTGAACAATCATGTAGAAATCTTATCAACCTCGAAGCCATCATCTTAACTTTAGTCGCAAAGGGGTTTTGAGAGAGCGTTTGCAAGTGAGCAGCTTTCAATGATTCCGACAATATTTTCGCCAGTACATAAGCAATTCTCTTTTTAAGGCCAACGACAACATCGTTGCTATTGTACCTGCGGTAGGCGCTTAGATTTTCTACCTCAATGTTGCTAACAGGTGCGCCCTGCCCGGGTTCACCGCCCCAGAGCGCTCAATCACTCTATGGCGTTTCAGCCCTTTGTATTTGTGTTAATAAAAACTTGAGACGGCTTTCCATGTCTCGTAAAAGCAATGACAACTCGGACATCGACGTAATGTATCTATTCGCTCCTCCTAGAGGGTAATACTCATATTTGTTAGATGTGGCATATTCAAAGACTTCAATAGACCAGAAATCTCGGTGCGTGGCGGCCGATTGCTAAAGTCTGCTGTCTTAGAAAACTTGAGTTCGGTGTAGAAGTAACTGCGAACCCAGCCATAAATACCGGAGTCGCTAGGATATCAGTGTGATATTATTAAAATACTTCCAGCGAGATCGTACTTATACTCCTCCAGGTATTCAACCATATATTCTTCCGCAGCTGAGGATCTCCCTGCTTAATGTGTCTGGTGCTTTTTGGGAAAAGCTCCCGCCAGTTCAGCTGCCCACATTCACCTATTCCCATCCAGTCGCTAAATATCAATCTGACTAAAAACCGGTATATCTAAACCAACCACACCGGCATGATCTGACTGTTACGGAAGAGAGTTGGTTGTTGAGCATCGTCCTTGAGATAAGACTCTTAGCCTAAGAGATCAAATTTATAGCACTAAATGGAAATACGCCGAACAGTTTGGCAGCATCATAAGAGCAGCTATTGAGGAGTTTCCGTAGTCCGGGTAATACGGCCAGCACTGTAAGTATTGCATTAAATATCGAAGGCATTAATAGTTTTATATTATCGTATAGTATCGAGCGTCCGACTATTTGGAATATAGAAATATATCATATTGATGGGGAGGAAGCAAGACATAATTATGTCTCGAACTTTTTGCCTTATTTCTTCCAGTCTACTGCACACAAGAACCGGGGCTTGGCTTGCTTCTCCATGGTAACTTCGCTTCTGCGAAAGCTTCTTCCTACGGCATGGGCTTGTGAGCTAATGGCCAGCATGATCGACACAGTTAGCTTCCTATTGGGCTCTCCGCTACTAAAACTATAACCCCTTGTCTGTGCGGGGTAGTGCGAGCACGAGGTCTGTGCGTAGTGTATACTTGTAAGGGATTTACTAACTCCAATTTATACCCGGTCCCTGGCGAATCCTACTGAAGAGGATCCCCCGGATGGACACCACCGGTCGTGCTTGGCACAAATGTCGAGAGCCTGCGTGGAGATGAGATAGCTAGAGGGACATTACTCTCTCAGGCGGCCTTTCGTAGAGATAGTGGTATATTGTTGTTACTTGATGGACGCAATAGTTCCCGAGATTGTTAGCTCACTACTGCTGTATTTCATTGGTGTCAGGTAGCGTCCGACACTTTCCATGCATTATTCTTCCATCATTAGCATAAACATTTTATGAATCCCCAACAAGGCCTCCTCCAGCCAGACTCACTCCGATCATGGATCGTTCAACTGCTCCTGACTCTCGTTATCAAGGTCCATATTGGCCTCTTTGTACGACTGCCTCATCATGTTCTTGCTAGAATATGCTCTTGCATGTGTCCCTAGCCCTTCTCGGCCGCCGCCTCGTTTGTTGGACCCTTGTGAAAACTCAGACAAGACGTGAATATCCAAGCGATTGTTGCCGTTGGTCTTGTGCATATCACTCGACGGTATTTTATTGCCGTATGGCCCCCGGCTCCGTGACAAAGGTTGTGAAGATGCAAGTCCCAGTTTCCACCCTAGCTCCTTAACTAATGGTCGCAGCGTCGCCATACTTGCAGCACTAATAGCCAAACCCATTTCAACAGTTGACCAGATGGCAATGTCGGTGGTCGCATCTGAGTAGACTTGAATTAGCAACAGCTTCGGGCAACACGAATAATAGGCAATCCCCACATAGAAAATCTGGATTCGTGAACGTGTGGGTATAAGCAAGTCGTACAACAACAGCAGCGCTTGCCCTAGAATGCCATATTAGCACGGAGGATATCTTCTAAAAGCTTGCGGTCTGTCGTATACTTACACACAGCCTAGCGCAACCAAGAAGATCAGCGCATACCTGGCTTGTGCTCTTAGATTCAGATTCCAGATAACGAATGCTGGCAGAATCGCAAATGTAAAGTCCGTGATAATGGTGGAGATGCTGTCAAAATATACCAGGGCCATTATGATACTGATTTGAATGCAACTACCAGGTTGAGACCTATCCCAAAAATAGGAAACTGGGTGGCACTGAAAAAGCGCAACGAAGAAGAAAACAATGCGAGGAAGGATGGAGCATAAGGCTGCTGCATATATGATCCAACTATGTAATCTCGTGGTTACGATACGAAGCAAGAACCAGCCAAAAGAGATTTTAATAAAGATCACAATGACGCTGTAAAGGAGATAACAAAGCCACCAGAACTAGCAAGGTCAACTCTCTCCCATATTTAGCATCACGGGGTTGGAAATGGTTACGGTGGCCGTTGCATTGCACATACCATCAAGGCCTTTTCCATATTTTCCAACTCGAGATTGTACATATGTTGGCCTGTTCCATAGTATACACCGGCGCTTGATATGCAACAGTACGCTATAAATACAGCCTATGCAACTGTTAGCCAAAAAAGATCATTTTGTGCCGTCAGGAAAATGTTTGTTCCTCACGCGCGCCACGTACCGTTGCTGCAAACATTAGCCAGTCATCGGCACCAAATGCCTTGACAATGAAGGCACGGGTATATCCCCTCAAAATAACCGTGATGAGGGCCACAATTCCGAAGAAAATGTTGACGGCAAGAAGTTGAGGCCCGCGGTTGTCATGATTCAGGTTTTCCATAATCAAAGGGTTGTAATCATTAGGTCTTTGGCCGGTATATGTGTAACATAAAGGGGAGAGATCTTTGCTCCATATTAGATTCACAGAAAGTGGACCAGGCTTGTACGTATGATTTATATGTAGTTTGTATGTGGTGCTCATAGAAATTAAGAAGCTGCTTGACGCTTTGTCATTTTGATTGAAACGCCGAACACAATATTAGTGAGTACGAAAAGGGTGTACACTGCGAGGTTGCGCACTATGGCGTTGGCTAAATTGGCGTGCGGGACCTCAATACCCCGCCGCTCGACTATCGCAATTGAAGTTGCGTGATACTGCCTTGCAAGAACAGATGTGTATTATGGTAGACATGAGTAGAAGCAGCTGTCAAAATTAGATAATTGGAAACGATTGTTCTCGCCGACACTATCAGACGAAGCAGATAGTGGAGATGCTGAAGGAATGGGGCCAGGCCACACGGGTTTAGTTTCAGCCATGGAGGTCCCAGGGTAAGGCATCCTCTCAACTGATTCTGGCCCTGTAGTGCTTGTTAGAAGATATGCTATAGGAGAGATTTTGGTTAATATCCTGCTCAGCCAAGCTAGTTTTATCTTAACAGTAATAGAACATACGTTGTGATTGAATTCGATGAGGTCCATGATACGCCAGTACTGCGTTGCTTGTACAATCCTTCCAAACAAAAACATTAGCCACAGACAATTTATTTCCGGTTGAGTTCGATTCCCTCTTCGCGCCGCAGTTTAGATCAGATCCAGCTATGGCCATGAAGTATTGGGCTCCACAGAGGGTTCAACAGGTGACCTTTTAGCTCTGCCAGTGGATCCTACGTAAAGTTTATTTCAGCTCCCCAGAGGGTCTATTGAAGACCGAAAGGATGATAAAACGTCTAGCCCCTGAGCTAAGTTCGCCTACGCAGATGTTTGAATTAGCCCCTGGACGAACCTCTTATGGAAACCATACTTAGGGGCGGGTATTAGTCTTTGGGAGGTCTTGTAAGCCGATCTAACCTAGTCTAGCTTGTCGGACATCCAAGAAGTAGGGTCCAAACAGGTCTAAATACCTTGTTAAAACGTCCGCAATAGCTGCTGCGCTAATAAGGGTCAGCTAGCTAGATTATCCTACAAGTATTCGATCAAGGTTATCCTGTTTGATCAAGGTCATGCTGTTCAATCAGGGCCATACTGTTTAATCAGGGATATGCTATCACTTAAACAGCAAAATGATTACCACTCCTAAGATGATGTTTGATCCATCCTGGCTCCTTAGTCCCCATGCACCAAGCAACCCGCGCATCCCAACTCGTCTCTTCTAGGCGGTTAGATGGGCTAGACATACATCCTGATGAGCGAGGATTGCCTATACCTTGAAGAAGTGACGTAAAAGAGGTATAAATATTCCCTCGTGCTGTCAAAACATTGTCGGGGTACGAAATCTTAGCGACAAAGACCATCACCAATCGTATGATCGCGAGCTGGATAAAAAGAGTAGGTGAGATCATGGGTCTTCAATACGAAACAATGCCTACAGCCTGCGCCACAACGCAGCTAACGAGTTTAACTAAAGCCGTAAGTTCCCAAATTCAACGTCAGAGGACGCCCCTAAAGTTTGCCGCAATAGCCGACATGAGCGAGGCGATCCGGAGCTTATTCCCTGACCACGCCAACTCTATGCCTTTCCTGAAGTACCATCTTAGTCGGATTGTCAGGGCTGATCCATGGGCTAGTATTTGCGGCGAAAAGTCACAGCACGTATTGATCGGGCTTGCTTCATCGGTCACTCCATGAGCAAACAGTGGCCAACAGTCCTCACGGCTGACCAAACAGGGTCCGTCGCATCTAATCCCCATGTCCAACAGTTTGCAATTCAGTTGCGTAAATTACTTCCAGAATCAGAACAGCACAACAAGTCCCAGCGAGAGTTGCGGTTATTAAAGCAGAAGCTGAAAAGTGAGCTGAAACAGAAGACTTGAGACGACTGTACAGATAAACAGGCTGTGTATGACATTGAATACCAACTCCAAGGCGTCGACATTACACAGTCAGTTATAGATGAGGCAATCCGGACTCAGCGGCCGGCCAAAAGTTGCTGATGAAGGTACTTACAGCTCCAGTTGGTGAGACTCTGAAGGGACGATACCAACGCAGGGATAATGCAATTGAAGCCGTATATTCATATTGCAGCATTGAGGAAGGACCATTTGTCTGACCGTGTCATAAGTCATCAACGACGAAGGTTTCAGGCAGAACGTTAATGAGCTTTCGGATGACGATCCTCTGTTTCTTATAACTATGTCTAATTTGTTGATAGTCCGAAACAAAGGCCAAGGAGGTGTCTCCATGCATTGGCGCCACTCTCTCATTGCCACGGGACGACCCTCCTGCGGAGGACAGGATTGGAGAATTCTACACACCGGATGATTTGAGTAAGCACTTCCGTCGGACACACCTGCTCAAGTTGCAAGACAATGATCGACCAGTATGCCAGGTCTACCACACAAACATATTATTGAGGGGATTGTCGTCTCCAAGTCCAAAGAACTGACTGGTGTTTGTACTAGAACTGCTCGTGGCTTGTGGTCGCTCTTCAGCTAGCGAAGGGCTAGATCTAGCTTGATTTTCAGGTCATCGTCGTTTTTCTATGTAAAACTGATCGCTGGAGCTGGGACTTCGGCGTCTGAAAAGATTTATGCGAGGTGAATATCTCGATGGAGGCATTACCATCGCGAACGGGTCAACGTGCTCCTCGGGAATATGACTACGCGCCTGCATGTACGAAACCTGGCTGTTGTTTCTTAAGCGTACGGCGCCATACAATTGTGGGCCTACAACTAAGTAAAAGTAGAAAGGAAGATCGAGTTTCGCCTCGAGTATGGGGCCATATGGTTGCTGTGCGGCAACTTAAGCGAAGTGAATTGATTAACATACATAGGGTGCAGCCAGTGACTCTTCATATCCAAATGCGAGACATATGTGAGATAGAGCAAAACTGCCTGGGAGGTGCCACTTCTATTGAGAGAAAAGCATCTGAGATTTAGCTAGGGAAAAGGAGAAACCAGGCCAGGATGCTCCAACAATTTGAGTGTAAGCTATGTGTCAATGTAAAGCCCCTTGCTCATTCTGACCCTGCAAAGAATATAGCCACTCGGGACACGGCCGATGTTCATCAAGAAGCTGAAAATAAGTTAGGCAGCATCATATCATACAACAGGGTGCCCTTTTGGTACATGAGTCTGCAAACTTGATGCGAAGCGCTTGGATTCAGATGTGCCGTAAGCAACAAGACAATCTCAGCACTTTGGATGGAGATGGCAGAATTCCGAGTACGTTTAAGAGGAAAGAGTGCACCAAATGGAAGCGCTAAAGTCAGGCCCGTGTAGCAATTGACTAAGACATTTAGCATAAATCTTATTATATGCCGAGGAAAATTGTAGCGCACTGTGTTGAAATGCTAATATTCGCTCTAGCTGCAACATTTTCCTCTGCTATGCTTCATCCTCTGTAGTATTCTTGCCTTTTACCGAACACAAAGGAATACCAAAGCAACCAATCGCTGTTACTGAAGCCATAACAGTTGCCACTAAAAGTGTCTGGGTGATAGAGAGGTTATAAGCTGGAAGTATCTCATTTAACTCCTTCTTAGTAAAGCTCAGCTTTAGAGTTAGTACTCCAACTTTTTGAACGAGCTTTGGGTCAATATTTGGCGCCGCTTTGTGTAGGTTATACATTAATTGATTCGTGAAAATGTTTTGTGCGGAAGAAAGGGCTACAATCCCTCCCAAGTTTTGTATAAAACTGACCAGCACTAGGGCAATCGGAAGGTCCTTTCCTGAGAAATTCGTTTGGGTAGCGATGATAGGCTGCTGAAACCCGAGCCCAATGCCGAGGGCAAAGATGATTTGGTATATAATCCATAATGTCATTGGCGTGTCGACGCGGAACGTTGTCAGCATGCCTGCGCCAAGCGCCATCAATATGGATCCAAGACACATGGTTGGAGTATAGTAGCCGATGATACTAGTTATGCTCCCTGAGATTATGATAGAAACCACTAGAGACAATACCAGCGGAAGACCGCGAACGCCGCTGCTGAATGGCGAGGCTCCTTTCACTGCCTGAAACCAAATTGGGAGCTGTTTATAAGTCAGTGAGCAACATGGCATATATCGTAATTCGGTCGAACTTACATAATATACCGCAACATACAGCGCCCCAGAAGTGTTAAAGGAATAAAAAGCTCCAAAGAGAACAGTCCTAGTAAAAAATATTCTAGGAGGCACAGTGGCCTCCTCTCCTTTCCGGTATTGGTTAACCCCGAAGGCAAAGAGAAAGCATCCGGAGATTATAAACAGCACAAAGACCTTCCAGTTGCTCCAAGCATAATAAGTTCCACCCCACTGAAGTGCCAAGATCAGACACACAATGGCTGGTATAAACAGCGCGAGGCTGGGTAAGTCGAGGCGGCGAATTTTCTCTTTCAGAGTCAATGTTGATTGTTCGGGGCTTTCTTCGTTGCCCAAGAAGAGTATTGTAATAACAATAGTTAGGCCTGCAAGGGGTAGAAGAAGCCAAAAGCACCACCTCCATCCCAAAGTCTCTGCTATCGCGCCGCCGAGCAATGGCCCAATCGAGATGGCCAGGCATTCAATCGCCCCAATAATGCTGGAGTAGACTGGTCGCAATCGAATTGGTACACACCGAGATATGATAATGTTTGTACCAGCTAATATTCCCGCGCTTCCCAAGCCAGAGATGGCGCGGCCCACGATGAATGAACTGCTATTAGGCGCAACGGCGCATATGAGGCTCCCTACGGCGAATGTGAAGACAACGGTAGAGAAGACAATCTTAGCTGGGAGAAAAAGATATAATTTTCCGTAGAAGAGTTGTGAAGATGCCGAAGCCAGTAAGAAGGCAGCACCATACCAGCCAACGTCGTTGAGTGAGTTGAATCTGTCCGTCACAACCGGGATAATAGTCGTCACGCAATTAGCGTCCTATTCCAAAATTTAGCAAAGATTAGACTTAATCGCATAGCGTGGCATGTTCCGCATACATAGCCGCATACTATAGTTGCTAGTATTATTGAAAGAAGGTTGAGAAATAACGGTATACCACGAGGATACTTTGAGCCCTCTTCAGTCGGAGCATTTTCGGGGGTTGAGTGTTTGGCTTCCGTCGTTTCTCTCTTCGGGATTTCCATGATTACAGCTAAATAACGAAGCAAAGTCTTTGTGTATTCAATTATTACAGCCACATAACGACGTAAACCCTACCCAAGCCCGTCCCTTATATCCAAATTATGGTAGCCTTGACAGCACACTTACACGAACTCGTGTTAGTGGGGGCACGGACCAAATTGGCCAATCGGACCTCTACTCCGATCGGAGCTCGGAGTGACAAGGGTGCGTTCTGGGACGCGCATCACGGACCTCGGCCTTGTTACCTTTATGCGCCCGTTGGCTGAATGATGGGTTTGAAAGGCTGTTGATAAGGGCATGCCTAGAGGAAGTCGAGATGCTCCGACTCTGCGGCGAAATACATCAATTCCAATGAATGAACTATGGTTTTCGCTTCTTGCGTAATGAATTGGTAGACGGTCTCTCGTTTAAGGTTCCTACACAAAGAATACACAGCCGTCTACGCTACACCACCTAGTCTTGTGTACTTTATTCAGGGCGGGTCATCCACCAAGTAGTAAGTAATGAAAATGGAGAATGGAATGACTCATTGAGCAAAGTGACCCAGACCAGGTTCCGGTAAAAAGGCTTATGAGTAGAAGTGAGTACTTTAGATACCTTAATGAACGGAGGTACCTAATACACTCCTCACTACTTTATCACTTGATCCGAATTTCAGCAACTTTGGACGCCCTAAACATACATAATCGCGATCCATCATGGAGAAACTGAGTTTTTGGGTAGCTTTGTTGTGACTAATTGGTCGGGCTTCAATGGCTCCTCTGCTTGTTTGGGTGTATCATCTGGTTTGATGAATAGGACAAGACTGCGAAATAGCTAAAACATTAAGAATCTTTGTTATAACACTTAGCATAAGCAATCAGATAGGCTTGAGGCTAGTTAGGCACTGAAGATACGGATTTTTGTATGTAATATTCAGTATCCAAATGTGCTGTCCTGGATATTTGTAATCAATACTGTGTAAAACCCAATTTGAACCCGGATAACAGGCTTTAATTGTATCCTACATCGTGCCCATTTCCGACTTTCTAGTCTTCTTCGTAGTTAAGAACATCGCAGCTTGACTCATGATCAGTCATGATATTAGCTGGCCCACTACGACAGCGTCGTATGCCGCGTCTTGGGTGCATTTGATGGCGGAAGGAGCGAGATCGACCGCGGGGCTGTGCCAAGTGCGCTCAATCTGAAAGTCAAGCCCGCTAATCTCAGCTTTAAGTAGATTTGCCATGATATCGACTGCAGACTCATATTTCTCTAGGGTTACCTCTGATAGGTGGCGAAGATTCATTGTAAAGCTGGCCTGGCCAGGTATTGTATCTAAAGGCGGCTGTTCCAAGTTAAGTAATTCCACTATTACGACCAGGCATCTAATGAGGGCTTGCCTCTCGAGGAACGCGATGCATTTCGCTGTCGCAACTAAGGCATCTATCTGCACGCTCTTGCATCGGAGTTGTTCCGGCAGGGTCGCGACGGCCTAAAACTTGCACTTAATCCTACCGAATACCCTGGACTTTTGTCGCAATGCCAATTCTCCTGCTAGAGATTACAATGGAAGAGGTCATCGACCGTCCAACGCCAGAAGGCCACACGCAACTCCTTCTAGCGAAGCGGAAGACAAAAAGGTTTGAGTCAAGGAATCGATAAATGAATTGAGTTGAAGCGATTTCCGACAAATGGATGGTGTCAAGAGCCAGCTTGCCGTCTCACCGCTATCAGTCTCAAATACGCCAGGACTTGACCTGCAGCTAGAGGCGTGAGATGTTCATTTCACGCTTTGTCACCTTATAGATTCACAGAATTTCAGAGTAAGCTATATATAAAACTTTAATTTTGCTTTGAAGCATACGGTCTTACCAGCTTCAGTAGCAGTAATCGTCAAAATCTCCAAAAAAATTTGCAGGAGGTTTTAGCATCTCCAGCCATGGTTCCTCTTGGAAGTCAACAGTATCCAGCCATGCTGCCCACTGCAGATCTTGAGTGATAGTTTCCGGATTTTGAGCCTCAGGAAGCTCTGCCGACGGCGCATCGCGCATGTTTACGGTTGGACTATCCGGCAGTAAACGTGCTAAAGGCATCTCATGATTTAGGATCTGGTCCAGAGCCTTTGAGAAGATCAATTGAGCCTGCTTACAGAGCTCATAATTGCTCTTTCCCGACTCAGTTAGCCAGTCGCAGCACGATATGAGAACGCTGATGTCCTGAATAATGGTCGACCTGTTCGAAGCGACGGAGGGCTGTGGTTTTGGCAAGCTGGCTAGTCGAAACAATTCCAGAATCAAGACACTCGCGCACGGCATCGCGTAAAATACTATCTGCAACGGGTCAGTTCGCACCAGCAATGCAAGCCTGGAGCTACTTACCGTCCATTCCAAATCGATCCTATGGGACCCTATGATATCTCTCTTCTTCATTACTGAGAGCACTAGCCCTAGGGTCTCGTGGGAAATTTGAATCAACGCGTGACGATAGCCACTGCTTTGATTCACTAGCATCTTGTATAAAAGAAATTTGCTATAAAAATACTCAAGTTTGAGGCTCAGAAGCATCAAAATGGTTGAAGGTGCCATCCGGTCCCATAGGGACGGCTCATACTGCATGAAGTGAGGCAGAGTCTCCCAGGTCGACGATGATCGAGTTAGTATTCGCCTGAATAAGCATGTCAGCCAGTCAGTTTTTTTTAGTTTTTTTGTTTGTTTTTTTTTTTTTAAAAAAAAAAAAAAACAGAGGGGATTGGTCTTTGGATAATTGCTTACTGGGCTTTATGAACCAGATCTTGAGTTATGGTTCCCAGTGACAACTCAAGAACTTCTTCACGGATCGAGCTTAGCCAAACGATCGCTCGTTGACGAGACGCTGGATGTACAGTCATGTCTTTATTCCAACCATCACCGTCTAGTCGCGATATTTGTAGCTCTAACAGCTCGCCAGACCCGACAATGGCTGAGTCTGAGAGGTCAAGAGGTAATTCTATGTTACAATAGCTCCTATTCAAGCGTGGTGGGCGACCGACAAACGTCGCCAGGGACTTATCCAGCTCGTGTGATAGGGCAATGGCACGTTTTCGAAGCTCGACCAAGTATGCTGGGGTATTCATGTCATCTTGAAAGCCCCTGTGGTAGTTGAGGGCGAATATGGCGGACGATAAATTCCCCATTAGACGCCAGGCTTGACAAGAATCGTCACCAAAACACCAGGTGGAGAGTGTGGTGGCCAGGATCCCAAGCCACACGGATAGGTCGTTCATTTGGCCAACGCGGTTGCACAGAGCCTCGCATCGTAGACAGGCGTCAAAGGCATCACTGGACGTTGCCTTACGGTCGCCAAACCACTGGCGACCCGAGAAGCTGGTACAGAGATTTTTGGCCGATGCAATAACCATCCCGAGGAGCGCGAAATACATGCCGACAGTTTCCCATCGGATAGCACAAAGTTCCTTTTCAAGAGCACCGTCTGCGGCCGTCGTGGGCATATTGAGTGGTCGAGAAGTGTGGTCAAAAATTTCTCGAGAAGTGGCCTGGAGGCGATTCAGTGATCGACTAGAATGAAGGTCCTGCAAATTGGTCTGGATGGCGCGCCAAGCCGCCTTGGCTAAAGGACCACCAACTGGACTGTCTCCGAGATCTTTATACCAGTTGTGGACTAATTCTTCGAGATCTGGGTGGGAATAGCGATCAAGGAGCAGTTGCAATAACTCCTCACCCTCCCTTATGAGAGATGAATTCGCGTGGAATGGTTGCTGCAGATGAGAAACTCCAGTGCGAGTTAGCGACCTATATTGACGCGAGGATGTCGTTTGATCAGCCTCTGTTGGTGACAAAACAGAAGTTTGCATGGCAACCAAACCAGTAGCTAGATCAAACGCAGCAGGAATCGGCGTGACCGAAGAAGATGTCGGCAGAGACGAGGATAAACTCGAGGACAATACTGTCAAACTCGATACCTCCGTCAAGGTCTCCAGCGGCCGCTGGGTAGCATCAACTGGAACGCTAGATAGTCTCAACTGGCGTGTAAGTTCTCAATCGCGGGAAACTCGAGTGAATCAAAGGCTAACATGACTTACATAGCTGCGGCTACGCGCGACTCGCTGCGTTGGCGTCGTCGGGCCATCGGCGCAGGGTGATAGAAGCATTGCTCTGTGAGCCGGCGTCTGGCGCAGCGAGCACATCGAGGTCGACCATGATCACAGCGCAGTTTTGATTTGCGGCAAGGCTCACACGATGACAGCTGCCCATTCCGACGGACAGCGTCAGACATCTTGGCAAGATGCTTGGCGTGTCACAGCGTTCACCTGTGGAGAGAATGTTTGAGATTGGGCGCTTATTAATGTGCCTGGCAATTGGGCGTTGCTTCAATCGTGGGGCGCCAGCTGGTGTGGACAAGGGTCTGGTACCAGACTACAGGTCCGTACGAGTACATGCCAACAGAGCGCTCCCCAGTTCAACGTCTCAATCTGGATCAGGCCATCTCCTTTGGGCACCTTGCACAGAAACTGGCGAAGCAGCTTATCAAACTTCAAGGGTGTTGCAATAACTACCACCGAACAGCAAAACAAAAGCGCATAGGAAGTCCGAATGAACAAACCAGCCTTGCCGTCCCTGAAATCTACGGTCGGATCAGGCGCTGATGTCCTTAGCGCCAGGACTCTTGCGAACCAGAAATATAACGGTGTTAGATAGAAAATAAGCCCTAAAACTAGAAAGAAAAAGAAATCGCCGAGGACCGTAGGATGGTAACCACCAGGACGGTAATGCTCTATCCATTCACACAGCGGAAAAATCGTCTTAAATCTCGTATCAACTTTCTGTATAATGGATCATGGGGAGTAGAAGAAGCTTGAGTACCTATGATTGCATTCGAGGCGCGTTGCCTAAAACCAGCCCGGAGGGGTAAATTAGATTTGGTATTGCACTCGTTTGTTTATTTATTTATTTTATTATTAACGTCCACTAAGTAAATTAATTATATAAGTCTTTATTTAAGCACTAAAATAGTAAAAACTACAGTTATTTAAATTTTATATTTATTATATTTTAATTTAATAAAAAAAAATAAAAAAAAATAAATATTAATTTATATTTATAAAAAAAAAAATTATATAAATTTATTTTTTTTATTAATTTTAAAACCTTTTTATAGCTTTTATAATTTAAAAAATATATAAAATATATAATTTTAAATAAAAAGTTTTTTTTAAAATATTTAAAAAAAAAAATATAATTATTTAATATTTTATAAAATATTTTTAAATTTTAAATTTATTATATTTATAAATAAATTTTATATTATAATTAAACTTTTTATAATATTTTATAAAATTATTATATTTAAATTTTTTAATTAAAAATTTATAAAAAATAAAATATAAAAAATAAAATTTAAATAATATTATAAAAATATTAAATTATTAATATTTATAATATAATAAAAAATTATTATTTTAATAAATTTTTAATATTAATTTTTTTTTTAATATAAATAATTATAAAATAATTATTTTTATATTTTAAAAATTTTAAATTTTTTTTAATTAATTTATTTATTTTTTTATTATTTAATATATTTTTATATTTAAAAATTTATATTATTTTAATAATAATATATAATTATAATTTTTTAATTATTTTTTTTAAATTTATATATATATTTTATAATAATATTAATATAAATTTTAAAATTTTATTTATTATTATAAAATTATTTAAAAAAAAAAATATTTTTTTAATATTTAAATTTAATATAATTTATATTTTAATAAATTTTATAACTTTAAAAACTTTAATTATTTTTATATTATAAACTTTAATATTTATTAAATAACTATAAAATAAAATAAATTTATAATTATAATATATAATAATACTTTATTTTATATTTTTTATTTTATTTTATAATT
>NW_014013701.1:0-27311 GCF_000170995.1 Trichoderma virens Gv29-8
TTATAATTATATATTATTATTAAAATAATATAAATTTTTAAATACAAAAATATATTAAATAATAAAAAAATAAATAAATTAATTAAAAAAAAATTAAAATTTTTAAAATATATAAATAATTATATTATAATTATTTATATTAAAAAATAAATAAAAAAAAATAAAAATTAATATTAAAATTTTATTAAAATAATAATTTTTTATTATATTATAAATATTAATAATTTAATATTTTTATAATATTATTTAAGTTTTATTTATTATATTTCATTTTTAATAATTTTTAATTAAAAAATTTAAATATAATAATTTTATAAAATATTATAAAAAGTTTAATTATAATATAAAATTTATATATAAATATAATAAATTTAAAATTTAAAAATATTTAAAAAAAAAAACTTTTTATTTAAAATTATATATTTTATATATTTTTTAAATTATAAAAGTTATAAAAAGTTTTAAAAAATTAATAAAAAAATAAACTTATATAATTTTTTTTTATAAATTAAATTAATTTTTTTTTTTTTATTTTTTTATTAAATTAAAATATAATAAATATAAAATTTAAATAATTATAGTTTTTTACTATTTTAGTATTTAAATAAAAACTTATAGAATTAATTTACTTAGTGGACGTTAATAATAAAATAAAATAAATAAATAAATAAATAAACAAATATAACGTTACTATAACTAACTAAAAACCTAAGTATCTATGTTTAAATATTACGATTTGGAATCATAAGGTTAAATAAAATCTTTTTAACAAAAATAAATTATATGCTGATATAGCTGAGACAGTCTCGGAGTTTTAAAAGGGATCAGCTTTTGCGAAGACAGGCCAGTAAAGTCTTCAGGGGTAACGATAGAAATAAGTAAAAAGTAGTTGCAACATTGGTTTGTACAAAAACAGCTTCCTCCTTCTCCACACTGTTCAAAATTTCAGCGCAGACTGATACGTTATCTATAAGAAATATCTACATATCAGTTTTCAGCTTTGCAAATCGTAAATTTAAAAAGTTATTTACAATACTAAGCTTAAGGAAAATACTACCTACCTAAGTCTACTGTAAGAGACATGCTACAAACCCCTACTCTCGCTTTTCTAAAGAAATTGCAGTAGGTAAATACAGCCATTTTTAGTTGCACAATCAGCAAATACGTATTGAGAAATACTTAAAAGTATTCTTTCCTGCTAAATTTTGAAAAGAGTGTATAAAAAGAGGAAGCTCTTTCTGCGTAAAACAATAGTTCTTTGCCCACAAGCATTAGACTTTGGCCGGTTGAATATCGGTAATCTTATTCAATCAAACATTAGTCGGTTAATTATATTGCCGAAGTAGCTGCTGCATCTATCGTCAGACTAACGAGAGATATATTCAAAACTAACGTAATAAAGAAGCAGATGTAATAAGCAAGCTGATAGGATAAGTAAGTGGATGTGATAAGCAAATGCGCGCAAGAATATATTGGCCCTGTTATCCAGGTATATCCTCTTAATTATACCTTGAATCTGAAAATAAAAGCTTTATGCTTTAACTAATTTCTTTTATATTTATGTAAAATTTATCCTATTATATTAACCAAGTTAAAAAGCTACTTATTATTATATAGTATAGTTTTTATTAAAAATATTTTTTATGTAGTATTTAAACATTATTATTTAGGCCTTTTAATATATTACTTTTAAGTTTAGTCTTAAACTTTACTAAGTAGTTATAATTTCTATCCTTTTGCCAGTAGTACAGCCTAAATCTTTAGAGTTTAGTTTAATTAGCTAGTGCCAATTATATTAAGCTATAGATTAATTATGGAATTTAAACTAAAGGCCAGGGTATATCCTTTTATTAAACCAGGTGTTACAGTATTAAACTTTTTATTTTAATATTAAATTTAATCTTTATATTCAACATAGTTTAGCTAAACTAACACAGGATTCCAAAGAATAGTTGACTCTTCATCGGTCCGCTCTGTACCACAAGAGTAGCACTTCTTCCAATCAGGACGAAGCACAAACCATGAAGAGCAATTTGAACACGGGCGTGCAAAAGTGTCTTTAGTTTCTTTCTCTTCTAAGTAGTTGAGACGGTTATCGAAGCGGCGGAACAATCCACCCCATCGGAGGTTGATACAGCCCGACTCAAGGGTAGACTTCTTGATGCTGTCAGCGAACTCAATCACTTCTTGCACAATATGATCGGGCACAGCATCCTTCAGAGGAATAGGTGCGAGGAGTTCAATGGCCTTACGCGCCACAATATCGTATGCTGGATTTATAGCTCCATAGCACCAATTTGTTGCGTAATCAACGAATGTCTCTGGTGTTAATGTGTAATTCCCCTGGATGCGCCCCCAACCTTGAAGGGCGCTAGCAATATTTTGCCAAGCAGCTGAAATTTGAGCGCCCAGCCTTGGATCACGAAAGCAGACATAATTGAAACAATTCATCTGATTCAGCGCAGGAATTAGACGTTTGGCATATGCGTCATATGGGGCCATTGTTTCGCGAATTGAGAGCTCAGCGGCCTCTGGGTTAGCGTTCTTTGCGGCGTCGAACGCCTTGTGCGTGAGTTCAGCAGCATATGTTGAAGTAGACAGGCCAACGTTGATGCCCGGGGACCAAAGAGGGTTGGTGAAGCCACACGCATCACCAATAGAAATCCAACCTGGACCAGAAACAACAGGAGACTGGTATGTTAAACTCTTGCGGATGTACCAAGTTGTACCTGGGCCGTAGTGATCTTCTATGAGCTCAAAGTTGCTCATAAACTCTTTAATAAGAGGGTATTTTTCCACAAAATAGTTGAACCTGCGCTCAGCTTCTCTGGTTCCGTATGCAGACATGTCTTCCGGGTACTCGACATCGTTGCGCACCGCAAAGCCAAGGCTTGTGATCCACCGGTAATTGAGTCCGAACATCTTGGCTAGCTCATCTGTGCTTGGAATTTGGTCGGCTGGGACACCAGACTCAGCGCAGTCGAGTAAGTAAGTCATCATGTCCATCAAATTGGCCGTTGGGCTGCCTTCCCATGAGAGCAAACGGATGACCCAGATCCAGCCTTCAGGAAAACAAATGTGATTGGTATTGCATGATTCATAATGCGGAAAGGGCATTTTACTTGTATCCTTTGGATTAGTAAAATATCCCCAGAAGGCGTCATAATTCCATCCTTCAAATCGGTGAATGGGAGCATTTTTAGAGGCTACTCGACGAAAGCGACCTGTTGCATCAACCAAGATCGAGGATTGAATTGAAGTCTCCGGCGTATCATTAGATTTGCCCTTGGCAATCCCGATATTGCACTTATTGAGACCACCATCGACTGTGGTACCGTCAAAATTAACTTCAGTTCCATGATACACATTTACACCGCTTCGTTGCGCAAGTAGTGTAAATAACAGCTCACTGGTTGGTCGCTCAATTTGGAAACCGCTTAGAAGGGTGCCGGCTGTGCCGTTGATGACAAAGTCTTTGAATTTTCCTTGGTTCTCTCGATCAAGAAAGTAGAAGCACAGTCCATCCTTGAGGCCAAAGATGCGCAAGAGATACTCAGCCGTGAGGCCATACATCTTGCACCACATGGAAAAGACAGGAAGAGTGCTTTCGCCAATTTTATATCCAGGTTTCCTGTTTTTTTCGACAAGTAAAATCTTGAGGTTGCCTGGCTTGTGCTTGGCGGAGTGGATAGCGTATATGAGGCCATGAATACCGCCACCAGCAATGACAACGTCAGACTCTTTGGGAAGACTTGAGCCTGCTACATTGTTGGAATTGAGAATCTGTGAATCACTCAGATTATTTGCTGCGGCCCTTTCAGCAAATGTATGCTTTGGGACGGGCGCTGTGGCGGCCATGACAACGATGATGATGCAAAATGCTTAATACTAAAGCGTAGGGTTAGGTTAAGGCAGTTTACGGTAACTAACATGACTTTTATATCTTTGATTATGTAGCAGATGATCTTTTGGCAAAACAGGGTATAGTGAAACCCAGTCTCTAACTTTCACAGCTGCCTCATGTTTGCTATCATGCTCTAGCGTTGTATAGGGAATCTGGTAACGCAATGGAGTTAGCAAGTTTCTGACCGCAGTTTTGTGACCGTAGTTTTCTGACCGCAGTTTTCGGACCTGCGGGTTCCGTCATATCGTCAAGCCAAACAGGGAAAATATTAGGCCAGTCGCAATTGTAGCATTTACTATGACAAAATCAGCTAATTATAATGGATCTAGCTCTTACGGCAGACCAGATTATAACATGACTGCATTTTTTCTGATAGCTCTTACGTTCCATTATACCGTAGCGCCAACAGGGCAAAAGATTAACCAATAATGGCAATTGTAGCAATTATTGCAACATAACCAGCTGCTTGTAAAGGATGTAACTGTTACGAAGGACTAGGTTGTAACGACTATATTTTTTTCCTACTGTAAATTTTTTTAACTGCAAGTAGGACTGTATGTAACGTTGTTAACCTATGATTACAACTAACGTTTTAGTTGTGTAGTTACTTAGGTAGTGATATTTCTTGAATAAAACTAAATACAAAATAATTGGGGTATTGCGTATATTAATTTGATAAGTTATACTCTATATTTTTTTTAAAAAATATTTATTAAGTGATTTAGTAGTATTGTATAAAAGTAGTTTTTCCCAGACAAAATACTATGCTCGAGGCCAGATACACGCGGAGTACCAAGTGACTGCATGCTCAAGTAACAACTCCGTGCCATCATCCACTCTAATGGCTTTATCCAAGATCATGGCGCAATGCAGTGAATGCTCATGGGACATCAAGTCGGGTATTGGTCGCCCATCATTATAGCTCAAATGCAGAATTTCCCACGAATACAGGCAGTGTTTGTAGTGAAACTTGCGCTCTGTCCAGACCTCAGTGTACATTTTGAGGATGTTAGCATCATCTGGTATCGGCTTTGTCAGATTGGCGTCCGCCCACCACCGTATCGGTCCATCCTTTCTCATCATGGTAGCGTGCTTTTCATCCAGTTCAGGATCATAGCACTCGGGCGGCTGCCAACTGAAATTCATGTAGTCGAAGACGCAGCCACGGGCAATTGCCTCAGTTGAATTGAATCCACATCTCCCAGATTGCCCTGGATCAAAGCCAGTAACTGTGGCAGGATGCCGTTTTGAAAGTTTAACGGATTGTATTATAACCGTTATGCCGAGAGCGAGGATGATCAGTCCCCCGATAAATGGTATCCTCAGACGGCTAGAGCGATACCATGGAGTTGCCTCTTTCCATAGCGTGACAGAATCACCATCTCTCGATTCTTCGTCAATCGAGTTCAAAAGCCGCTCCCCAGATGGGTCTGGTTTTTTCTCAGCCTCTCTGCCCATGTTAAAATGTTCTGATTGATGTAAAGCTGACGGCAGACGTAGCAGGATAAGTATGTGCTTTGGAAAAATGAAAATCTGATGTAGGTGAGCGAGGCTACAATAGCGGAACGAGAAGGGGTAATATATCACACTTCTAGGCTGCATACAAGGACGTGACTAGTCTCGCTTGTAACTACGTATACTTGTATTTCATCATCAGGTGAATGCTGCTTCTGCCTTGCAACAATTCTCCATTTTTGTGTAATGCTGCATACAGAGGTCTATGTCTAGGTCCATGCTGACAGTAACACAAAGCATTCTGCAAGATAAGTTATTTTCTCCTTTATAAAAAAAAAGCTGTGTTATTATAATTTCTTTTATAAATACCCTCTAAGTATAATTATATACTATGTATTATATTTATTAAAGTTATTTAAATTATTTTTATGATTTATTGATAAAACATTGTATAAAAATTTTAAAACTCAATTATATTAATTTATTTTATACATAATTTAATTTCAAAATTGATTTATATATTAAACTATTTTTTTATAATATTAAATTTTTAAAAACGTTATATATATATATATATATAATATTTTAGAAATTTTAAAGTATTTATTAAAAATTATAATTAATTATAAAAACCTTTATTAAAACTTATATTAATAAATAATTTTACTTAAGTATACTATGTTAAAAAAAAAGATATAATTAAAGTAGCAAAAGGTATTGGCAGTAATAGTGTTAACAGCAACAGTGTTGTTATTGATGCCGGCGCAGGGTGCCCAGGGTGCAAACTAAACACATAAGACAGCACCAAGCCGCCAAGCTTTACTAACTAAGCGCTTTGCAAAATAACTGGGACTTGAGAAAGTACACAGTACGTACATTTTAAGTGCAATAAATGCCTCGCGTTACTGCTTTTGTTATGTTTATGTAAGTACATACTCAATTTGCAGTCCCTGTTTTTTTTTTTCCTTTTGTAATCCGCTTGCTAATAGTAGTAACTCTTTACCGCCTCGTTTGCCAGGGATAGCAGCCAATCAGAGTAAAATAAGCAGATACTTAAATTGGCTGATTGCTTACTTACGCTTAACATTTGTGGAAAGTCGCCGTAGATCCACCGTCTTACTGCCGATTCTCGAGGTGCATGTTGTCCTATACTCTCACTATCCTAGTCATTTACAATTTTTTTGGACCATAAGCCGATAATTAGTCTCTTCTGAACCTCGTTGTCTTACGTTTAGTTGCACTCTCCGCAGCATAGTCGTAAACATGGATAAGGGTCAAAAAGACCGATCCTAGTTTAACTAAAGGGATACGATTTAGCTAACAAAAGTAGTGGTATAGTTTTAGTTTTAGTGATAAAGATAGGGGTAATGGTTCGAGGAATACAACTAGAGATTTGGCATTATCAATAAAGTCACCCGTAATCTTTTGCACGAGCATACAAGCTAATTTGAACACTTCCTGATTTCCGCCTTATCAACAGCCTTCAGTTAATTTCGACTCTCTAAACAACGCAAAATGGGTGCCTCTCACTATACAACTGAGGAGAAAGAAGCAGCGTCTGTCGAGATTCCATTCGACATGCCGGTTATCGACTTCGCCGGTTTGTGTGGATCTCCAGAGGAGCGTGCCAAATGGCTGGACGAGCTGGATAGAGGTTTTCAAACTTATGGGTTCGTCTACTTGTCGAACTCGAGTATTCCAGAAGAAATGGTAGAGGAGGCATTTGAATGGGTAAGTAACGGCAAGCTAGTTTGAGCTCAATGGCAGCTAAATGTGTAACAGTCAAAACGTCTCTTTGCTCTTCCATTGGAAGTGAAGATGAAAGCCAAACATCCAGCATATGAAACACCTTACAGCCATCGTGGCTATGCTCCTCAAGGTGTTGGACATACTGTCCAGCTGCTCTTTGACCCTGATGAAATTGAAAAGACAAAGATTACAGCTCCAGAGATTAAGGAGACCTTCGAGCTGGGTAATAGTATGCCGGATAGTGAGTTGGTGGCCAATAACTGGATTCCAGAGGCCGATCTACCTGGCTTCCGCGCATTTCACGAACGCTGGTTCGTTGCCTGCACGGAGCTCTCGCAGAAGCTGCAACGATGCCTGGGTGAGGCGCTGAAGCTTGAAGATCCAGACTTGCTCTGCAAGCAAGAGTCCAAATATGACGCCCATATTAGCCTCATGCACTACCCTGAAATGGCCATTGAACCACTCCATTCTGGGACTAAGCACCGGCTAAACGAACACTCAGACTATGGCAGCCTGACGATGCTATTTCAAGGGGAGGTGGGAGGGCTCGAGGTACACGATGGTGAAGCTTATAGGCCCATCGTCCCCAAGCGCGGGACCATCATCCTCAATGTTGGAGATATGCTCGAGCGCCAGACAAACGGCCGCTGGAAGAGCTCTTTGCATCGCGTTGTTGCACCTCGTGAGATCATGATGCGGGATGACTTCGAGCTCAGTGGTACTGTGGTCGATAGATATGCCATCGTCTATTTTTGCCAGCCAAATGCGGATGTCGTCATAGATACTTTGCCGGGATACGAAGTGCCGGGCAAGTGGAAGCCGAATATGATTGGAGATTGGAACGAGAAAATGACAAGTCTTCAGTGGCTGCATAAAAGGTACACAGCAGAGTTTTACTAGATGGAGATATGGATGAAGATAGGGATGATACACTGAGGGTTCTTGGATGCTCCTATTCACAATTTTTGACTGAGTCTCAGGCTATAGTTGGGCTCGTAAAAACGCTGATGAGATTGCTTAAGATGATGTTAGTAGTCAGATAACCGTATGTTAAACCTCTTTTTACTATGTACAGTATCTTCATGAAAGTGCACACTATTAGTACTGAGTAGTGATTTACATATCTAAAAACATCACAATACTGCGTTGTAAAAGCCAAGTATTTTTACCCTTGTGATGTGCTAATAACGCTGTGATATTGCGGCCCGATCAACTATGTTTACCACGGACTGTGATTCTCAACCCGAACTTCTATGTATGGTTAGACAAAGAGATATGGCGCAATCTATGCGTCTGATTGAGTGGAGTCAGTAAAACTCATCTCCGGCACTTGAATTAGTTTACCGATATAACTCTGCCGGCCACTTAGTTGTAAGACGATTGAACTAGCGGTAAGATTATGTTCTATGAGGCAAACCGGAGGTTCCGAGTTCAGAGGATGCTACGTGTACAATCTATTCCACACCCAAGTTAGTACACATGAAATAAACTACGCTAGCGAGATGCGTAGTATCCCGGCACCTTTAGAAGAAATGATGGGATCTCGCTTGTACGAATGCGTAAACGCTAATGCTTACACGACAAAGAGACACTACAGCAGTATCTTACTCTTACTGGGATCTAAGCGCCTAAACTTATAATCCGGCTAAGCTATATCATCAAGTATGCTGTATGCATTTATCTATCCACAGTTAGACTATTGATATAAAACTAATACTTGTTGGGTGTGATACTACATCTCTGACATGAAGTTCCCAGCCATAAAATCCTGGTAAGGCATTTGATTGGTATACGAAAGCATAGGCACTTTTGTCAGACACTCATACGGAGTACTACCTACGTAAAGGGCTTGTCAATGACAAACTATGAGCACTCAAACTTAGAACTTACAGACCGCCACTGGAAGCATGGGTCACCTTGGTCGAGTGATCAGAATTTTCACAGACCGCCATTGGAATCATGCGTCACCTTGTTCGAGTGGTTTCAAGCTGCTTTGCAACTGCCTCTTAGTAGGGCCAACTGTAAGGCGAAGACTTACCGTACAGTCTTGGCACTCAACGCCCCACTAAACGTTATACCAATAGGTAATTGTATCTTAGAAAAGAAAAGATATACTTACCATGTCGAGTATGAGAGCTCTATATAAACCGTGTGTAGTTCTCCAACACTCCTGTCAACCCATATCCTATTATCATATCAGTTTAATAGCCAATCCTGAATACTTTTCACAAGTAAACCACTTTTTACCAATAAGACAACATCATGAAGTTCAACTCCGCTGCTATTGTAGCCATCTTGGCCTACACCACCTTAGCTCTGCCAACGCCATCCCCAGGCAAAACCGATGTTGGCAAAGTTGATCTTGAGAGCCGAAATGGCAAGATGGATGTCGGCAAGGTTGACCTTGAACGACGAAACGGCAAGATGGATGTTGGCAAGGTTGATCTTGAACGTCGAAACGGCAAGATGGATGTCGGCAAAGTTGATCTTGAGCGTCGAAACGGCAAGATGGATGTCGGCAAGGTTGACCTTGAACGACGAAACGGCAAGATGGATGTCGGCAAGGTTGACCTTGAACGACGAAACGGCAAGATGGATGTCGGCAAGGTTGACCTTGAACGTCGAAACGGCAAGATGGATGTTGGCAAGGTTGATCTTGAACGTCGAAATGGTAAGATGGATGTTGGCAAGGTTGATCTTGAACGACGAAACGGCAAGATGGATGTCGGCAAGGTTGACCTTGAACGTCGAAACGGCAAGATGGATGTTGGCAAGGTTGACCTTGAACGTCGAAATGGTAAGATGGATGTTGGTAAGGTTGATCTTGAGCGTCGAAACGGCAAGACAGACGTCAGCAATGTCGAAGACAAATATTAAGAAAGCCCATAGTTTGCAATATACTTAAAGCCTCTCCTATAATAAACTATAAACCTACTGTACTAAGTGAACGCTGTAAGTTGTATCAACTGCACACGACTTCTTTGTGATTGGTTAGTTTATCCGAGGATAACCTGAAGTCTGCCTACCCTGTAGGCCTATTGTCGAGACCATAAAGATTGGGTCGTAACACTATAGTGAAAATAGAAATACTGTTTAAATATCCCCTAGGCTATACACTTTTTATTTATATATATTTAAATAAGTGAATATAACTTTAGCTTAACCTAGCTTATATACTAGTTAATATATAATTTTATAAATAAAAATTAGTTAAAACCTAAATATTATTTATAATCTATTTATTTTTTATTTTGGAATTCCAGACCTAAAAGAACTGCTGACAAATTTGGCAAGCGCGGAGGTGGCCGCCTCTGATCTAAGAAAGGCTTTGGAGAAAACAGATCATTCGCGGGCTGACATAGCCGCTTATATAACCCAGCTCAGTTTAAAATTGCAAAACCCAACTAAGGCTTAGAAAAGGAGAAGACCAAATCGAATAATCTGGATCACGAGTTGCTTGACGCCACGCACATGGTCGCGAAGAGAATATAGCTTGTAATAAAGCGCATGCAAGGATGATTTACTCCTACGAGCATTTGGCCTTTTTTTGTAACATTATTTAACCATCTTGCGAGCGATTCGACAATGTTGAAAGGGCTTTCTTGCTCTTTACTAGACTATTCTGCAGGGGTTTGAAGCATCCAAACCATCTCCTTAACATTTCAAAGGTGAAGAGTCGCTCCTACCTCAATGTGATCTCTACACTGTCTATACATCTATTTCCACCATGTCACGCACCTCATTCAGCGACATTCCGCTTCCCCTAGCCCGCATCATTTGTGAGCACCTTGCGACGTCTCATAGGCCAAGCCTATACGCATTTGCACTAGTTAACAAGTCGTGCTACAATGCTGCATTTGCGCTGCTCTTCCGCCGCATTGTTCTACGGGTGACCGAGGGAAGTCGCCCGGAGAGGTCTGTTCAACAGCTTTGCCAGGTTCTTGAGCGAACAAATGGTTTTCGGTTCGTCCATCATGTCGTTTTGGGCGGATTTGGCCGCTGGGAGGAAGAACACGACCAGCTAGTGGAGAATGATATGCAGAGTGACGCTTGCAGATACCCATTTGGGAATACGGCAAATGAAGACGAGGAGGATGTAGAGCCAATCAACATTGCAAGAGTTGAGGCTCAATGGCAAAGAAGCTGGTATGTGGATGATGACGTGTGGGATATGCTCGCAGACTTTATCCCTGATTTACCTGGCCTCTCGGATGTGATTTTCGACTGCTCAACTCAATATCTGCCCCGTCTACTCCGTGTTTTACACCAACACCGTCCTCAGTGCAGACTACATCTGGGCTCCTTCGATATATACCGTCCCGACGGGAGCTTAACGCCCGCTGAGCAAGTCGAACTCATCACATCGCCACTCCTGCACACAATCTACCTTCGAGATCGTTCACAGGAGGGTTATGGGCCGGATGGCACTCCAACATACGGCGCGGACGCCGTGCGACGTATTATTGCCGGGCTGGCGCCGAATTTGAAGAAAGTAGCTGTACTAAATACACATGCGGGCTGGTCACCAGCACTCGCGGAGGCTCTGGTACAGGAGCGACCGGCATGGCTGGGTTTCGCACTCCCAGATAACGAGATAACCAAGCGAACCAAGGGCTCACTAGATTACCTGCAACTCGTCAGCTTTGAGCCTCTCAACGATATTCGTGAGTGGATGTCGTGTATCAACGATTCTACATTGCGCGTGTTAAAACTTGAGCGACTCGTTAGCGAAAATGCCCTTAGATATCTTGCCACAGAATGTCGCTTTCCCAAGTTGGAAACCTTGGTCCTGAACATGGTGACCACTAACGTATCGTCTCCTCTGCTTAGAAGCCTATGGAGTGCTATGGGCAACTTCCTTCTCACTTTACCTCCTTTACTTGCATTAGGTCTTCCAGGAACGACGAACAGTACGCTTTTACGGCCAGTTTTTGAGCACCATGGCGCGTCGCTGCGGACGCTGTGGCTTTCTGGCGAGACGGCTTCGCCCAAACTCATCAAGCACCTAGTGCAGAGTTGTCCCTCTATTTGCAAGCTGGGACTTCAAATACAGCGCTCCAAGGGCGATGCCACAGAAGTTACTACATATGCTACGCTCGGATCGCTACCAAAGCTGCAGGACTTGTCCCTGACCCTGGACTGCTCTGATACTCGCGTCTTGGCTGAGCAAGAAGGGGATGACGATCCCGATGCCAAGTTAGAATCGCCCAACGACCCATCATTTGACGAGTTTGACCAGCAGATGCTGTTGGCACAGCTTGACTATTCCCGCTATCAGCGTAGGGGCCACGTACGTGACGCATTCATCAACTGTGCCGTCGATGGAGACCTCGCACGTTCCATCTTCATTGCTGTTTCGTTAGGAAAAGACAAGGGTGCAAGTTCTCTGCTGCTAAGCAGACTGAAGATTAGGGTTACGGGAGGATGCAATTTTGGAACGAACCGAAGTGATTACATCCTGTCTATTGTCGTCAACGAGCTATCACGTTCATGGATCGTTGAACGCAGCCCCAGAGAAGTTAGAGATGGAGCACGGGAGTTAACAGTCTATGAGTGCACGAGCAAAACTCAGCAGCAACACCCATTGCGAAGTGACGACCTTGATCCAGAGGTATATAAAATTTTTCAAAGGATTTGGTCGACGAATGGTAGGGATGGTGAAAGCTGGCGAAAACGGTGGCATAGTTTACCCCTTTTGAGTGATACATCCTTGGGGGCGGGCCATGTAGAAAATAGTCATTGTTAATCTGATATCATTTTTAAAAACTGTCATTGGTGATTAGTCAGACTAAACCTCGGCTGCATACATAAACATAATACTTTCTGTAACGCCTTTATGAGTGGTTATCCAAGTGATAATTAAGTAATCAATATTTTGAACTTATTACAAGGATTAAGAAAATAGATAGGAAGGTACTTAGCTAGATAACGAGCTATGTTATGGCGTGGGTAAACCCTTGCTTAATAGATATTAAACACGGCAGCAATAATAAGCCTCCCCTCTGTAAAGACTTGGAACTGGCGTTAAAGGATATATGCAGCAGCGCTGTCGCAGCCAAGGTTACAGGAATGTCTATTAAACTGGAGCAGGAAATTCTTGAATATGTAATAAGCTGACTTAAGGAGCTTGACTGCCTGAATGGCCTGATTATTAATGAGCTTCTGACAGGAGGCAGGGCCAGCAGTGCTGTATACGCCAGCCGCTTTATTAATGGTGAACTGTGGCGAGGAATGTTGGAAATCGTTCGGCGCCGTCTCGGCCCTGGCCACGTCATGTGTTTCCGGAACGCTCATGTGAAGTCGCTCCTTGGCAGCAGGACCTGCCAAACTCGACTATCCCTTTGAAGCTGGCCGCCGTCAAACCTCTCCAGCGAATTCACAGTAAAAGTATGTCAACCACATTTTTACGCCGGTCACACCACTCGTTGACCGATATCTAGCGGTAACCAGTTTCAGGAGTTAGCTCCTTCTAATATATGCTGCACTTAAGAAAATTTACCTTCGTTACAGGGATGGGAAGGTGTACGCTGGGCTTTGTATGTAGGACTGAGATGCATAGCATACATCATTTGGAAATGGATTAACGAGGGCAATTGCCGGCTCTATTTTGGCATTTTGGTAGGAGTGAAGGACAGAAAAGAGAACTAGAAGCTGAATCAGTTGACTAGTTTCGGTACACACCGCTATTAATTCGTATTCGCGAATGGACCGGGCCCTTTGCGAATCACACCTATCCGCCACTGGCCGTGAACATATACGTTATATATATTTAATGCCACAGAGCATCGTTCGGCTTGATGCCCTTCTCCTTACAGTGATCGTAATACAGCTTAGCAAAGCTAAATATATCCAGTGTGAACTTCAAGCTATCATCATCGTTGAGGAACTCAATGCTACCAGTAATGGTAAACACAATGTCGGTGCTGTCCTCGACGGACAGGGTATGAATAACGCCAGGATTTTCGCATACCCAATCTCCTGGCCGAGCAACCCAGTCGTATCTACAAGTAGACCGATTAGCAAAGTCGCAATATACAAGAATTGGGATCAACATACTCCTTATAGCCCCATTCTCCTGACATGGTGATAGCAGTAACGGTTCCACGGTGTCGGTGCTTGCCCAAGCTCGCAGCCACCTTTGATCGTAGCCCGACAACGAAGGTACCGGTCCTGTTCTCCATACGCATGGGCTTCAACTCGATGGGGCCGATCCATGGGAACCACAGAGTATCGTTCTTCTCGTTGATATAGACATCAGGGGCACTGTATTTGTCGACAAATGCGATCTCGGAGCGCTCGTGCTCGTTCAAGGCGGATCCATCAGCCTTGGGTCGCTCCGGGAGCTTAGAGACAGGTTCAGGAACGAGATCCAGGGTGGTATTAGAGTGAGCCATTATAGATATGTTCGTTATGTTGTGCAGGAGGAGTGAAGGTGAGTTGGACTGAATTGTGAGAAGGTTTAAGTCGAGGGGGCACCGGCACCATTGGTGCGCCCCTACCTTTGGCGACTGAATTGTGAGATAGTTGCCAAGCGTGCCACGGCCCGTTCCTCACGGATGGGGCTGTGCGATTCAAAGACCCTGAGACAAATAATGGCGGGGCCGAAGAGCGGGGGATGACTATTGATGTCAGGCGATTGGTTGAATATGCTGGCGTCGAAACGCGTTGGCCGCGGTGTATGTTCTTAGCCTCGGCCAGGCCGCCATTTTGAGTCTTAGACTGACCTGACGTTCCGGGGGGTAGCTGTGAATCCGCCCGCCCACATACAAAATTCTACCCTAAACTGCTAAATCACATTACTTTCAAAAGCCCGTATATATTGTATTAAATAGCGAAGCACCTTAAAGAGAGACATATATTTGGTGTATGCTATTTTTTTATAGCCTCTGGGGGATAACTTTGGTAATGTTATCTACCGATGGTTAAAGATAAATTTCATAATGTAACGTACGAAGTTCGGGCTATGTATTAACATTGAGTTAATGTAATTTTTCTTTGGCTGTATGTCTGGTAGTTTTTGCGCCCTACATGAGACAACTTACTCCTAATTGGTTAGGTAACAAAACCTATGCTAAATTCATCTTACTTATACTATTGGTTCCAGGATAATAAAAGTTCCCTTTGCTATTGAAATTAAATTAGTAAAATTTATTCTTATGCTGTTGGTTCCAGGATATGTAACAAAAGTTCCTTTTGTTATTGAAATTAAATTACTAACATTTATTTTTATGCTGTTGGTTCTTAAATCGCTCAAATTACCCTTCATGATGAGTAACTAATGTTAACCTCTACATATTTTGTTTCATCCTCTCGCGTTAGGTTCGTTATCTCGTTTGCTCGTCCTTTTTCCAATTGAATTAATGCTACCCTGTGGTTCTCGACGGACTGAGTGAACTCCAATAAGCTTAACTCTGACTTGGGGGTTGTTTCCGTGTTATTGATTTGATCTTGCGTGGCCAAGATGGAGTCCAGACAGACAGAACTTTGGGTCGTGCTGTTTGTTACCTTTGCCGCTGCCGTAATCATCACAATACTTCGTCTGCTGAGTCGAAGACTCAAGAGGGTTCCACTCTCGTGGGATGATTACTTTGCACTCTGCGGGTTTGTAAGTCACTGCTGTTACCGTATCTCATTTTGCAATTGCTAATTCTTCCAGGGCGTTTCGATTGGTTGGATAATCATTATTCCCTACTGTAGGTTTTTCACGTCGACCAACACCGATCAAGTCGCTGACCCAATTCGTAAGGGGTCAACCACGGCCTCGGACTCCACATCGCCGATATAGTTGCTACCAAGGACGTAACGTTGGAAGATGCGTTATTCGAAGGAGAACTACTGCTCTTCATCGCCGAGCTTTTCTACGCCTTCGGTCTGTTCCTCGCCAAAGTTTCCATCTTGAGTCTGTACTGGCGCATGTTCAGCGTCACGAATATCAGACTTCCGATTCAAATTCTATTTGCATGTTCTTTAGTTTGGATTATCTTCCGAGTACGTACCCTCATACTCAACTTGGGAGTCAGGTCTAATTATTGCTAGACTTTTATGGGTATCTTTCACTGCGTTCCTGTCGAGGCATTCTGGGATTCCAATGCCGCCGGGTACTGTGCCATTGAGGACAAGAAGTTCTTCTTTGGTACTACTCTGGTCCACGCTGTCATCGACATTGCTATTTTGATCTTGCCTATGTGGCAGATTTCACAGCTACAGCTGCCCATGCTGCAAAAGGGTGGCATTATGGTCATGTTTACTTTTGGCTTTTTGTGAGAGATGTTACGATACTGCTTATTGATGTAGTTGCTAAAAATTGTAGCATTTGTGCGGCCGCTATCAGGTTGATTGTGGCCGCTAGAGTGTTCGACGGTACATCGCCCGATCTGACGTGGAACATCTGCGATATTGTGATTTGGGCAACAGTGGAGGTCAACCTGATCAATGTTTCTGGTATGTGTCGATCTCATTCCTCGCTATAGTCAATGAGGATGGCTAACTCTCTATAGCTTCGCTTCCTACGATTCGACCGGCCTGCATGTACATCTTTACCTGCACACACCCACGAACACGGACCGAAGCCAGCTTAGGCAGTTACCCAAACACCTACGGTCGAAGCCAAACCAAGCGGTCAATCCGGCTCGACCCCATCGGTAAGTCATCCCTCAACGATGAATCCAGCTCGACACACCATCTCGCCGACTTAGACGACGGCGGTGGTCGCTGCTCAGTATCCGACTTTGAAAGTCACGCATTCCATCGTCTGCGACCGGCCGGCAACAAGTATACTTCGACTGTTACATGACAAAGTGCCGGTGGAGGCTATTCTCAATCAAACCCGAATGGCATTCTCGTTAAAAATGAGACAATAGTGCACGTTTCCAAACAGTGATCAACCGAATTGAAAGCAGGCGTAAACTAATATTAAAAGATAACATTTGTATACTTTGTAAAATAAAGTAATTGATAGAAGTGTATATTTATATATTAATAAACTATAGTAAAGTTTATTAAAGATTTATATATTTTTATAAAATAGTAAAAAGTAAATATAATAAACTGTTTATTAATTAATTAATATAAAGGAAATTTTTATTTTTTAATTTATTAGTTATTAAAGTTAAATAATTTATTAACTCTTTATAATTATTTATATAATTAATAAAAATTAAATTTTAAATATTAAGTTAAACTTAAATAATTTTACTATAAATATAATATTTAAATTTATATTTAAACAATTTTATTATTAATTAATAAAAAAAGATTAAAATTTAATTTAATTACTATATTAATAATTAATTATTTAAGCTATTTAAGTAAATACAAAAATATAAATTTATATATTTAGTTATATATTTTAAAATTAATACTAATTTTTATTAACTTAATATTAATTAATATATTAGTTTTATAATTATTTAAAAGCACTTATTATATAAGCTTATTATTATCACTATAAAAACCAAGTTATAATAACTCTATTAAAGTAATTGAAAAATAAATATATTTTATTATAAAAGATTATAAATAATATATAATTAATTATTGTAAACCTAATCTATACTAAAGTAAATGTTAATCTAAGGAGGCCAAGCAGCAGGACGAATCATCCCTGGCTCATCTTAAGGTTAACGCAAGGAAGTTCGACGAATTGTATCAGAAGTACCTCAACAAGATTAAAACCAAGGATATCATATACAAAATGCGTGACGCTTTTGCTAATATAATGGATGCGATTCAATACGAAGATAGACTGGTCATGGGGTACAACAACTGTCAGCCCCGTCGGCTACAGCTTCAGGCGGGTCAAAGCGGTGTACGTAATAGTAAGCTTCAACTCACGGATTCAGCAACCGGTCTACCCGACGATACAGAACTCCAGTTAAATAGTACCTTCCTTATCAAGGCTGAGTCAGATCTCAAGAAGCGTACCTTTAAAACTTTATATAAGGCAGCACAGAACTTCAATTATATCGTTCTAGCTCCTACCAGTGGGTTTCATTACTTAGAACCTTTACAATCGTTTTCCAGCTTAAATGCCACTGTACTCAAAACTGGTGTCGAGACTTACTTACAAGTAGAAGACATCAGCACCTTTAAGGCAAACCGCAGCTCTTCCCAGAACACGCAATCCACCATTAAACTCCGGCTGACGCACAAGGACGTCCCAGAATGGTTCCGCAATGTCCTCAGAGAACTGGCCCAGGGCAGGCATCCTGCTAAACCTTCACGTCGATTAACCGTAACTCTCTCTGCCTCAGAGCCACCTGAAGATTTTAATAAAAGCTACTGGGATATTCATCTAAAAACCTTGAGATCTACCTCCCTGGCGCAGTACAAAAGAGTCACACACCTGCTAGCACAGAACATCACAGTACAACCACACATCACCACAGCGATCCGAGCACGGGTATCATCGGCATGTAAATACATACCCCGGGTCTCATATCATACAAAGATGGGTCCAAAAAAGCTGTTATCCACGACTTATAATTACCACCGGCCAGGACGGCATTCGCGTTTGACTACGCTACGGAAAGTAAGGATCAGGAGCCATTTAACGTTATTACAAGTCCCTATAATTTCAATAAACATATGAAATTTGCATAAGTAACAGCCCTTAATTAAGTATTTATACAATTTCCTATATATTTAAAACCAAATCAATATATTTTCTCTATACACATAGATAGCTAGAATCAACTGCTCCTTTTATTTCCGTAGCTATACCAATTGGTCCTAGTACTTTATGTTACGTTCCATTATACTATAGCGCCAACAGGGCAAAAGATTAAGCCAATAATCGCAACAGTAGCAATTATTGTAACGGAACCAGCTGCTTATAAGCGATCTAACTGTTACGGCGGACCAGATCGTATAACAACAGTCCTTGACGCTTAGTTTAACATAGTGGATTTTAGCGTAAGTTATATTTCGCAGCCTCAGCAGGGTAGTGATGCGCAGCTGGGTTTGTTTCTCTCCGAAATAGGAAGTTGTATGATAGTAAGGCTTAAACTACATCCGGTAGACTCTACCATAGATTGGTTGGTAGGTATAACCCAAACCTATTTTAACTAAGTCCCTGCGACAAGGGAAAGGCTGGAACTATAAGTTTGTATTTCATTAAACTATACTCTTTATAGAATGTATACCAAGATATATTACTTACTAGGCCGTTATTTCTTATTGTACAGGTAGATCTATTAAGAGGTAAAAATATATATAAAGCTCTTAGGCAGCCCGTAATGCTTTTCAAACCAGATCAATTCCACTAATACTTAACAAAGGCACATTAATTCCCACACGTCAAAAATTCTCAAAATGAAATCGGTTTTTATCATCTTAGCAATGGCGTCTGCTGGTCTCGGTGCCACAACTCCCGCCCATAATGCCGGTTTGGCTCGCGCTGCTATCCCAAGTATAGAAAACGTTTATTAATATACGTGCAGGTAGGTTGACACACGAAACCATTCGGGACTTCATATTAACATTATACTAAAAACTGCAAATGTAATGCAAGTGGCTCCCGCAAGGGCTTCTCAGGCGACAGCGGTTGCATGCAAATCAATAGTTCAATTCGATCTCTAGGCCTCACTAGATCCGGTACCAAGCAGACCACATGCTCTGTCTTCACTAGCTCGGACTGCTCAGGAGGGGTTGCTCAAAGCGTTGGTGTTAGTTCCGGAACTTACGCTTGCACAGCCTTGAACCAGAACTCCAACAGCATTCGCTGCTACTATAATGCTTAATGTTGGCCGATCAATTTATATGCAATCATATCATTAAGTTGACATTTTGGGGTTGCGCTCGGATTATTCTCTTCTATGGTGGACTATAAGTACTAAAGCTAGATATAGTATTCACAGTAGTGAATTACTTTATTCTACACTTTCTAGACTTTCGATTTATATTAAAAAGTTTTATAAGTTAGTTAACAGTGCAAACCACTTTGCTAGTTAAATTAACTAAATTTTTCAAATATTTAACCCTATTTTACGTAAAAGACAATATAGTGCCCCAAGGGACCAAAGTTGCATTAAGTCAGTGTAATAAGGAAGTGTTGCATTTAGGCACACTGGCAATAGTACCATTTAGCCTTCGGAGATACAAGCGTCTTACCCCATGTAGAGGTCCATATTAGGTCTGAGGCAGATGAGGTGCTCCTCGCCCACGCGGGGCGGCTCAGCGTCCTCGATATATGCATGGATAGCTCCAGGAGGCTTTCTCACAACGGCGTTGAGCCGAAAGCCAAGGTCTTGCGCAATGGCTTTAATACAGCCAATGGATTGTCTATAACTGAAGGTTGAATCCTTTACCCAGAAGGGGCCTGGGCAGCATCAGCATCATCGTCGAGGCTCAGTCTTCACTTGGCATCATCTCGCCGCGTATGACTTGTGCGCCGATTGACGTGGATTGAGTTGATGGTTACCCCGGTCATGGATACGTCGAGTAATATGATTACATCAAGGCTTTTCGCACATGATATCCCATTGATCCTGAACTTCATTCTACTACAGTCCCCCCATATAATTTAGATCCTGTTCGCGATTCAACACTATTCCAGCTCATCGAGTTACGAATTGTCCGATCTCGAAGGGGTCTACAGGCCTTTCACCGCCTGTAGAGATCCGCGAGCTCCTGGCAGGCGCCCCAGATGCGTCGGCGGTTTGCCAATCCCATCCAAGGTGTGCCCACTCCGTACTGTGGGACCGTCATCCACTCGAACCAGAGATATAGTGCTTTGTAATCAAGCTCTTGCGACTGGGTGTCGTTGATGATATGTTGCAACTCTATGGCGGCCCATGGCATATCATTGTAAATGAACGCTTTCCAGAAGCCGTTATCGCGAGCCGCATTAAACACCGGCCAGGAGGCAGTGGAGAGTGCCAATATTGCCTCCGCTGGCAGGTATCGAGCAATTTGCCAGACGAGTTCGTTGGACAGCACATGGAAGGGATCCGATATTCTCTGCTGCTCATCCTCTAGCACGAACTGCCGTCGCACTGCCAGGTCGTTGCTGGCTATTTTACGTTGAATGAATGCCTTCACCACGGGGCTAAATACTGGCTGTGTAACCGTATACTGTTTCAATGCTCATCAGAACCTCGAATTGTCCATTAGAATCTCTTTGGACATACCTCCTCGCCAGGAATCCGCTCCCAAAACTGTTGGCCGCCGTTGATGTCGCCATGGCTTATGGCCAACGTGTTTTCGAATTGCTCCGACAACCCGATCATGATATTGTATAACGCGTCCTTGTCGATCTTGCAGCGGTTCTCGGAACCAGTGAGCGCCCTAGACACAAT
Source organism: Trichoderma virens Gv29-8 (assembly GCF_000170995.1). Taxonomy (NCBI): domain Eukaryota; kingdom Fungi; phylum Ascomycota; class Sordariomycetes; order Hypocreales; family Hypocreaceae; genus Trichoderma; species Trichoderma virens. The sequence goes on from NW_014013701.1 coordinate 21,406, forward strand.
GTCGAAACAACATTCATGAATGGGGAACACGACCGGTACGTCTCCTTCCATTGCCCAGAAGCTATGTAAAACCTGCAAGTCAGTCATGACCTTCGACGATGCGACGGCGAGGAGGGGTCACGGGACCATGGGAAAGACGTCTCATTAGATGGCTGATTTGGATCTGATGAAGGCCCATTAGTACGGCCCAGACGCCACATACATCTATGGATTAAGGAAAACATCCATGGGCTTACCGCTCCCCGGAGAAACCTTGGCCCGTCCCTGGCTAGTTGTCAGGTGGACTCGGCTCCATGTCCAGGCGGGCTCCGAGAGCAGAACTTACATAGTCTTCATATTTGGCCGGGCCGGAAATAAATGCCCTGAATGTAGGTGAATCACTCGTCTGCAGACGTATTCGAGCCTAGAATTAACTCACCTGCCATTCCCCATCGCCGCAGGGTTGAAGCCGAGACACCGGACATTACTAAGCCAAGTTGTATCGCCGAGGAGCTCTGGATCATAGGCGTGATCGTCATCCGCGGTGTTCCAATAATCCCGCCCCTCCCCCTCTTCCTCGAACTCGTCGTCATCATCTGGACTCGCAAGTTCCTCGCCCAACTCACGCGCCCTTTTCTGTCTCTCAACCCGTGCTCGGCGCCTGGCCAGGAATTTCGGAGACGTTGATCCGACCTCGATGTTGGCGTTGTCCAGCGTAGCGCCGCAGATGGCACAGTAACAGTCAAACGATCCCATATTTTGAGTGGATGGATGGCAGATCTACCAACCTCGTGTCTAGTGAAAGAACTGGCCATTTGTGATTATCGTACTGGGAGAAGGTAGCATTTATATATCTTATGCTATAAAAGACTACCGGACCCATTTTAAATGGGGTCATTTTATGTTAGGTTGACACCAGGGAAATGTACTCTGTAATTGGTGCCAAAAACGACGAGAGACTGGGTGTGGCGTTGTATGTATGTATGTATGTATGTGTATTTTCCGTCCAGCGGCCACTACCTAGCTCAGGTCCCTGAGAGGGAGTGCAGTACGTGCTGGGCTACTGGGAGTCTACAGGCTACTTACCGATACAGGTTGTAGTGTGGCGGCCTACGTGACGCCCAAGTGAAATGAGAACCCCTCGCGTCATCTGCTCCTTGGTAAAATGTAGGCCAGGACTATGCGCGCCGATTCACTTTGCTAGGGACACTGCGTTAAGGGAGCCGTGTGGCTGATTTGTTCGTCAGCCACACCATTTCTACCACGCACGAACTACAACAAAGTTCTCATGCTACTTTACCTGCGAAACACAATGCTTTACGAAAGTCAAGTCAAATGGTCGAGCGGATTCTCGTTCGCACAAGGATCTGCAAAATCAGGACAGACTCACAGCTAAGCAGATCCGGTGAAAGCTCAACCCTAGGACGCTTTCGTCGACCAAATTACATTCCGCACATTGATTACAATCTTCACCGTTTCCCCTGCCACCAAAATTTGACACGGCTGAAGGTGTGAAAGTGACAGCCTGTCCACGAGAGCTCCGGCGTTTGCGTTTCGGCGGGCGCTCTAGCTCCTCGTCGTCAATTTCCCATGCTGAGCGCCGCCTCCGCACGCTAGCTTGCCTCCTGCGACTAGTTTGCCGCAGGCCTATCTGCTTGCCCGGCCCAAGGATGACCGTCTTGTTTATGATTGTGCCTATACTACATAGGTAGTCTTGGCAACTGCCGTCTGACCTTTCTGGCACTCACGACGTAGTTGATGAACTGCCATGCTCTCAGGGATGGGTTGTATGTTACTCCTCGGGCGTCTGCGAAGGCTTGTTGCGATCTTCGAGTCGAGAATTCGGCGGTATGGGTTGCGCGAATTAGACTCCCTCGGGTGCCACCGAGGGTGGACATCCCATCTCATCAAGAATATCCCTGCTTCCAATTTGATATAGATTGTATGACGGCAGAGGATCCCCATTTACCAAGAGATAGTACATCTTCGTTACAATCTCCGATCGGCTCGGGCTAAGGACACTACTCGGTATCGATTTTAAAGCACGGCGTTGTTCCTTGGCGAGCAGATCGAGTCCTGGCTGGGACATCACCATGCGAAATTCTCCCAGATATTCTGACCCAGGGCCAGAGTATGACCCTGCGGTCAGTACTTCGCCTTGCGAGCAGATATCGATGAAACCCCGCTCCTGATCGATCAGCATACCCTCAATCGCCTCAACAAGCCTGTATAAATGGCACGTTCCGTTCAGCAAATAGCTTTGGACATTGTTGTTGCTGGCCTCTATGCCGGAGGTCACCCTAATGCCGAAATTGTGATATTTCTTGATGAAGCAATGAGCCCACTGCGCACTTAATGGCAAATAGGTCTTATAAAGATACGCTAAAATGGCCCTTTGATCATTGAACTCTTCGCACAGGCGCACCCATGCCTTCTCGTGCTCTTCTTTGGTCTGTACAAAGGCCACGAACTTCCATAGCTCAAGGACACCACGGTAGCTATATGGCACAGGTGCGGTGCTGTCGTTCTGTAAGGCCGGGTTACTATATCTCCCTACTGCGGGTATAGCTTGCTTATCCCTCGAAGCAAACGCTAACTGCGTCTACTCACTTTCAGAGCTACCAACATCGCTATGGCCCACCTCCTCCGAGTCCTTCAACCTTCGTTTAGCATTGAGATGAACGTTGGAGTCGATATGGTGGATATTTGTTGTTGGCTATCGGGGAATTGGCTATCCAATGCTGCTTTCATCTACTGATCGTAGTCAGTGATAACAGCTAAATCCCATGTCTCTCGGTCAGTTGTCTAATCCCTTCTGCAAGGAATTGGAATCCTTCACGTCTCTCGTTATGGATCAAACCGAATGCGGCATTATAGACGGATTTCAGGCAAGTCCAAGGAGGAAGGGGAAGGGAGGGAGGAAGGGAGAAAAAAGGGGGGACGCGAGCTGGAAGAGCTCTCGAGCTCCTCTGGATCAGTGGCGCTGGGTATGATTGGTTAGTCAAGAGTGCAAGCCGAGACTCCTCGGGCTCAGCCCGTTACAGAGAGTCGGCAAGTCTAAAAGATGATATTGTTCTACACTGCCACTTACTGTTAATGGCGCATGAGTTGCATAAAAATGCTCGCAAGCTATGAATCACCAGGAGAAGATGCCTCATCATTATCGATCTTGCTGTATATAGTCTATGGTAGCGTCTAAAACCGTAGATGGAAGGTATTCCCACTCCTATGACCCTAAAGCTATAGCTAATACCAAAATAATTCCAGTACAAGCCCCGTAGCTTAATCTTCTTGACGGTAGAGCAAAATTCTTCTCGGCAGAGGTAGACGGCGAGGGTTCAGAAGGTATAGATGTTTTCGATGGTTTTGTTACAGAGCCAGATGAAACGCCAGTGTTCGAGATAATGAACGGTTCGCTATGAAAACTCCCAAAGACTCCAGCTCCAATAGTTCCATTCTGAATGATCGAGAAGTAGAAGGTGTCTCTCTTAGAGAGGTCAAATGCTGGGTTGCCGTTCTTTCCGCTTAGATCCACGGTCCATGGGAAGAGATGAACATATGGATCCAAATTTTCTGGAAAAAAGTTAGTAGTAGTACTAAAAAAACATATATAAGTCTGTTCTTGCGAACATACGTGCATCTGGGAAAGGCAAGGGAATCGGATTGCCTTCCTGTGTGAGCCATAGACCCACAGATTTCCATGTCGTCTCCCACTGTACTACTACGCTCGTCCCTTCATATAACGTAGTAGAGATACGACTCGAGCTGCCATTGGCTTTTGCAGGGTAGACGAAATAATTACCATTGTCCGCAGCAGCAGACGCAAACAGGTATGAAAACAAGATGATGAGAACTGGGAGGAGTCGAGCCATCGCAGAGGATTGGAGAGGTATTGAGCGCGGGCCGCAGTGAGCTTGTGACTAAAAGTGTCGCCTTTTATTCATGAAGCGCCAGTCAATGAAAACAATTCCACCCCATGGACTATGCAAAGCCGGAACATTTTCGATGCTGTCACTAGCCAGAGTTGGTTATTAATTTACGCCAAATGGCGGCAAGAAGGGGTCACTTTAATTAGAACGGTGTCTCGCGTGGGGCAGACTCGCACTACGTCTATACAATATTGCCGTTATACCCGGCGATGGCGCGTAACTATGAATTTACCAAGTGTCATCCAGTGGTCCTGTAGGGACTGCTCCAGGGGCTCGGCTCCACTGCCATATAATCACGTGGAAATATTTTGGTGGTGTCTTTATGAGCTTTTGCCTTTCTGTCAGGCTGGTTGATGCTAGAATGTGTGTCTGTGTGTCTGAGGCATAATCAGCGATGAAGTCGGCACTCACTTACTTATTACCTGGCTAGCAGCGTGCCAGATGATTGCGCGGGTACCTGCGTGAAGGTGCTGGTTCGTGCGTGGGGTTGATGCCTTAGATTCTTGCGGCTCTAGAAGCGTTCTGGATGGCGAAGCTGTATCCCACATCAGCGATTTGTCTCCGACGCAGCGATTAAACTTCACAAGAACACCTTCCGACAGTCTATGGATGACATTCCTCACCTGTCTATGCTGTCCACCCAACCTCCAAATTATTAGGTGGTCTTGATCTGTACTGTACAGTACAGCAGGGGTTGTCACTGTATATTTTGGGCGCCCGCGGCTAATGTTAATGACCTTATGCAACAGTTTTGCCGCCAGTATATATTCCTTATGTTGCAATATGCGTGTGAGTAAAAAAAGGGAGTCTGCAACTTGAGGTCTGCCGTCCTAGCTATATAAGCCTCTGCGGATCTTAATAGAGTGAGCCGCTAACTGCTAACCCTCTGTTTTATTCACTATGCTTAGTAAATTTAAGCCAGTGGTAATAATATCCCTACTGCGCTTAGGATACTGTAAGTTAGCAATTTGCTTTTGTGTTAGACTTTGGAGTTGCCAGCAGTTACGGAATGCCTTAAGTACCCCATTTAGCTGCTTAGCCTGCAGATATATCATTGCTCAAATTACTTCTGTTTAGGCTATATTGCTTATATTATAAGTTTTGTGCATTGCAGTAAGCTCCTACTGAAACGGTGCTTAGGCGCTGTAATAAAATATTTATGGACTGCCCTTTGCCCTATTGGCTATTATACTTAGTGCAGCAGTAGTATTTAATATCAAACAGGTTATAATATCATTTAAGCTTATATTACAAAAGTAATTAAATAAAATAACTATATTATTTAAATTAATTTCTGTTTATTTATTGATTATAATATTTTAATTTTTATTTTTAATATAAAATAAAAGTTTTTATTTTATTATTTTACGTTAAGTTGTATTTACAGCTTAATAAAAATGTAGCTTATATATATACTAAAGTAAAAAAATAAAAAGTATAGTTTAATATATATAAGGGACTTTATATAACTTAATAAATAATTAATATTTTAAAGTAAAAGAAATAAACTTATTATAATTTAACTTTTATAATTATAGTAATAAATTTATAAAATAAACATTTTTAAATTAAAGTTAGTTTACTTAATTAATTAAAAGTAAATTATTAAATTATTAAAATAATTTAATAATTTTATAATAAATTATTTAAAAAAAATAATTTAATATAAAATTATTTGAAAATTAAAATAATTTAACTTTATAAATTAAATATATAAATTTATATTTATATTATTTATTTAAATAACTTAAATAATTAACTATTAATATAATAATTAAATTAAATTAAATTATTATATTTATTAATTGTATAATATTTATAAAAAATATTTATAATTACTTTAATTATTTATTAATATAAACTTAAACTAAAGTATATTTTTTAAAAGTTTATATATTAAGAAATAAATATTTAATTTATTATATATTAGTAAATTTTATTTAAATAATTACTTTAAATTTATAAATTATAATAAATTAAATTTATAATAATTATAAA
>NW_014013702.1:0-30121 GCF_000170995.1 Trichoderma virens Gv29-8
AATGCACATGGCTGAATAAGGGAAAATAAAAATTTAAAAGTTTTATTATTTTAATAATATTAAAAGTTTAATATTTTATTAAATTATATAATTATTTAAATTAAAACTTTTTATTATAATTATAATTATTAATTTTCTATTAAATAAAATTTTATAAAATAAATAAAATTTATAATTTATAATTTATTAAAAAATTTTAATAATTATAATTAATTATATTATTCCTTTTTAAATTATATTATATTAATATTTTTTTATTAAACTTTAAAATATTATTATTATATTTTTATAAAAAACATTTTTTATAATTATAATTATATTAAATATTATAAACTTAAGCTATATTTAATTAAATATTAATTTAAGATTTTTATAAGTTTATACTAAGTTTAACTTAAATTTAACTTAAGCTTAAGAAATAGCCAGAGATTACCTAAGTATATAGTAACTAAAGTATAATTATAAACTATTTATATTTATATTTTTTTTTCTTTAAAAATAATAATTTAAACTATTTAAATATTTATTTATAGTTACTATAAAGTTAACTTATTATATTAAAGTTAATTATTATATTAATTACTTTAATTATTTACTTTGTATTATAGTTTTTAAATATATTAATTATAAATATATTAATAATAATTTAAATTATATATTATATTTTTTAAATTAATTATTAAATTATATTTATTTTAAAATTATTATATAAAATTTTTAATTTATATATTTAAATAATAAATATTTTATATAAAATAAATATAATTATTATTTATTATTATAAATATTTCTTTTATATTATTTATAATATTATTTTAAAGTTAATATATTATTATAGTAAAAAATTATAAATTTTAAAAAATCTATATATAAATTTTTTTTAATAATATTAAAAACTTTAAAACTATAAAAATAATTTAAAAATTATATAAAACTTTAATATTTTAAATTTAATATATAATTTATTAAAATAAATATTTATTTAAATATAATTATTTTAAATTTAATTTTTTTAAATTTAATTTTTTTAAAATAATTATTTTTTTTATTATTTTTTAATAATAATTTTAATATATTAAATATTAACTTAAAATTTTTATTATTATAATTAAATTTTATAATTATAATATAAAATTTTAAAAATATAAACTTTAATAATATAATAAAAAAAATTTAAATATTAAATATTATTATTTTTTAAATATTTTATTAAAAAAATTTTAAATTAAAAAATTATTAATTAAAAAATTTAAAAAACTTATAATTTATATATTTAAATTAATTAATAAATTAAAAATAAAATTATAAAATAATTATATAATAAATATTTAAATAAATTATTTTTTATAATTTATATTTTTTTTAAAAAATTAAAAATTTATAAATTTATATTTTATTTTTTATTATTTATAAACTTAAAATAATTATTCAAATAAAAGTTATTAATATATAATAAATTAATTTTATATTATAAATATAAATTAATTATATTTAAATACTTTTTAAATTTTAAATATATATTAATAAATTAATTAAATTAATAAATAAATAATTTTATTACATAATCAATAAAGTAAAATTTAATTTTAACTTAATTATAATATTAATAATTAACTATTTAAAGTACTTTAATAAATATTAAATATAAATTTATATATATAGTTATTTTAAATATAGTTATTGTAAGTTGTATTAATTCAAAATAACTCAATTACTGTAAATTATATTAACTATATATAACTTCTTTTTAATTAAGTTTATTTAAAGATAACAATGGGCCTACAGGGTAGGCAGACTTTAGGTTAAGACTATAAAGGTTGGGTCGTAACAACAGGAACTCTTCACTGCGTGTCTTGACTGTGGCTTCCAGTTCATTTTAAGATTGTATGGAATGAGGTATAAGCTGACTTCTTAAATCATGATAGGAAAGCTGACTGGCCGTTTAGAAATAATCGATTCCTCTGGCCTCACCTAGGTTGTAAAAATTCACGGTAGGAATCGGCGTAAGCTTTAGCCCGCACATTGGTTTTACGTGTTCCTAGCGCAGTCAAGCTACATATCAGGTCGCTAGGCAGCGCCAACTTCTTTCCCCCTCCTCCTTAAGCCGGCCGAAGCTCAATTGCTGAAACCCAAGAATTCCGTATGTCGATGATGCGGTGAACTGTCCAGCCTGCCAAGCCCGCCAATCTGGTCCAGTCCTGCTCCGACCTCTCCTTGCCGTTGACAGTAATCATCATGACCAGGTCACCATATCGGGGAAGTCGTCCGCTTCGGAGCGGTCGTTTGATTGACTCGAAGATGACGAAGCGGGCGACGGGCGACGCAACCAGATGAGAGCGGGCGTTGCTCAGGATGCGCACCACATCCTCGTCCATCCAGTTATGTAGGCACCACTTGATTGTATACACGGACGCTGCCGGAATGTCGCCGAAAAAGTCGCCCGCTCTCAAGGACATGCGTGACGCCACGTCGGCATGCCGGCCGCTCCCGTCGCCGGCCTTGAAGTCCGGCGAGATGAGGTCGACGACGTGCTGTAGGTCAACTAGTGTACCGTGGAGCGCGGGGTTCTGTCGCAGGACCGACGCCAGGAAGTCCCCAGATCCAGCACCGAGGTCGACCAGTGTCTCGCCACCGAGCTCGCCCCATGGATAGTCCAGCGTAAGCCCCTTGGCCATGGCGACGGCGCCGGCGCCGAGGGTGTTGTGGAACTGCTCGCTCTTGCCCTGCTTTGCCATGTAGTCGAACAGGCTCATGTCGGTTTTGTACTCGATCTGAGCAGCGTTCCGCGTCTCCCCGAGACGGATCGCCTGAGGGATCGAGCGGCTGACGTCGAAGAATATGTTGGGGTACAGGTCAGCCCAGAGGTGCCACTTTGTCCAGTGGTCTCGGCGGAGAAGGGTCGAGCAGCGGTTGTTGGAGAAGGTACCGGATGACGCATCGTATGAGAAGATTCCGTTGTTTACCAACGTGTCAAGGAGCTGCGCCAGGCGCGTGGGCTGCACCTGGACGAGAGGGCCCAGCTTCTCTGCTGTGAGCGGTCCATGGCTCTCGAGGACGTCCGGTACCTTTGCCTCGACTACGGCCGCCATGGCCTTGCTGTTCAGGTAGCCTGAGGTGGTGTGAATAAGTCAGCGGCTAAATTCCTATCCAGGTTGTCTTGTGCGTGGGGCTGCGGCTTGTGAGGGGTTTCCTCCCCAGAAAGGTAACATACCGAAGAAGCCGTCTGCCAGAAGCATCACGGATGGAACCAGCCGCAGCTGCAGTGCGTCCATGAGATCTACCGCTGTCCGCGCCAATTGGTCCAGGTCACGATCTGGGAACGTGTCGACGCTGTGTAACGCGCCATCGAGCACCGGTGCCAGTTCCTCAGACGCAATAGTCTCCGTGGCTTCACGGATATGCTGATTGAGCGCTTCGAGCGTCGCCTTTATCTTGGCGATGCCGGTGGAAGATGCTGCCATTGCGGTTACGGGGATGTGGACTACTGGAAGGACATTAATCGTCTGCAAGATCAAGCAATTCTGGTGTATGTGCCAGACCCCGGATTTTGCCTGTCGTACTCTTGTGTGGATTTCTCAAATACGGTGGTGCTTTCTTTGGCAAACACTCTGACCACAATCATATGATTCCTGAGTCGGTCGTTATAAACAGAGTTTGCTGTAATACCGCATTGTCGGTGACAACCGGCTACCGGCCATGGTTTTTCGGGCTCCGGCGACGTCATACTCGTCACCGGGGTCCGACGGCGATCGAATAGCGATGTCGAGTTGAACGCAGCATCAGCAATTTACAAGGCCGTCGCTAGCTCGAGGACGTTTTCCTTTTCTAGAGCCACACAGCAGCACTCGTCTGCTCTGGTCTGCTCTGGTCTCCTTTGCTCTTACTGCCCAGAGGCAGATCAGATTCCCCGCCGCCCAAGACAAGACACGGCCACACATTATGCTCGCGTCACTTCCCCTCGACCAGGGGCTGACACCCGTGGCGTTAATCTCTACAGCATCTGTTGCATTGGTTTGCCTGGTGCTTTATCGGCGCCGTAGCGGAGCCGCTGACCTGCACTCGCTCGGCATCCCAGTCTTCGACAGCCGCGATGATGACAACGGCATCGTGGCCACACTAGAGAGGGCGAATAAGCTGCACCCAAATGCCCCCTTTGCCCTGGCTGTCCCCGGACAGCAGTTGGTCGTACTGCCTGTATCTGAAATTGACACGGTCAAGGCTCAGCCGGAAACTCAGCTCTCCATCAAGAAACATCACTACAACCAATTCCTGGGAGAGTACTCTTACATGGGCACACGAGCAGACGAGTTCGACAATGCCATGCGGAATACCCTGGTACGCAACACCCCTACAGTCCTGCGCGCCTTCACGGCCGAAATCGATTACGCGACCCGGGTCACCATTGGCGATAAGCTCCCCACCTGGACGAAAATCAAGCCGCGGGGCATCATGGCACGCATGGCGACCATCCTCTCAGGCCGTTCCTTTGTTGGCCTGCCCCTGAGCCGAGACGAGGAGTGGATTAACGCGACGGTCGGCTTCACTGGCGACGTGTCCAAGGCCTGGATGGTGCTGCGCTTCATCCCACACTTTCTTCGCCCCTTCATTGCCCCGTTTCTGTCCCAGGTTAGGTCCCTCGAGGGCTGCAAGGCTCTCATCACCCGAAAGCTCAATGGTCTTCTCCAAGAGAGGGAAAAGAAACAAGACAGCGAAAAGCCAGCTGGTGATGACGAGGTTGGAGGCGAGCTTCTGGACTGGTTCCGATCGCAGTACTCGCATAAGCCTACGGTCAAGGAGCTGGCTCGCGACCAGCTGCTCGCAACATTTGCCTCTATCTACAACCTTACGAATGCGCTGACCTACGTGGTTTTCGACCTGGCTTCGCATCCAGAATACATCGAGGAGCTCCGCGCGGAACTGCAGGAGGTCGTTGGCGAGGACGGTGTCATCAACAAGACGACCATCATGCAGCTGGTCAAGCTGGACAGCTTCGTCCGCGAGTCGCAACGCTTGAGGCCTACGTCACTTGGTAAGTGGGAACGAGATGCATCCAACGTGCTGACGCAAACTGACAAACCCCCACAGTCAACATTCCCCGCGTCGTCACGGCCCCGAAAGGATTGAAGCTGACCACCGGCCACATCATCCCGCCGGGCTTCTTGGTCATGGTGCGTGCCCAGCCAATCAACCTGTCGCCCACGCTGTATCCGGAGCCGGAGAAGTTTGACGCATTCCGGTTCGCCAAGATGCGCGCGCAGCCAGGCAATGAGATGAAGTTCCAGCATACGTCGACAGGCACTGACAACATCAACTTCGGTCACGGAATCTGGGCCTGTCCCGGTCGCTTCTTCGCCAGTGCCCAGGTCAAGGTGGTCGCGGCGCATCTCATTCGCAATTTCGACATTCGCCTCCCCGAGGGTAAAGAGAAGCCCGTGCCGCAGTACGGCGGCTTGGCCATCTTCCCGGACGCGGTGGCCGAGATTGAGTTGCGCTCCCGAAAGCTGTAAAATATCCGTCCTACAAGTAGTACAGTAGTGAATTAAGGAGGATGACAAGTGAAAATGGGGGGCGTGGGAGAGGAGGGAAAGAGGGCGGCAAGGGGAACAGAATAGCAAGGAACGCGAAATAATAAGTGCATTGGTACAAAAGGACATGAGGACTTTTGTCACCAATTGAGGATCGTTGCCATATGTATATGGTTCTGTCACATGTGTTCATAACATCCCTATTCCCTATCTTCCCGTCCCCCGCTTGGAGGGATTTCATCTCGTGGAACTTGACAGGATTCAAGTGGCAAACATGTATGAATGGATGCAGCCTGAGTACATGTTAAAAATAAAATAAATAAATAAATAAATACGCTAATCCTCAACCAAGTTTCGGGCCATTTGGGCTTTTCACAAAAGTTTCAAAATACTCGCGACTCTACGCCGAGATTTCCTAGACAAACTATTACCCGCTTAATTGGATGGATACAGCGATTTCCTGCGAGTTGATTTTGGAGGTCGTTTACAACCACTATGTAATGTTTTATTGCTTATGTCGTCTAAGCCGCCCTCCCCTACCTATATAAATAACCTATACTACTTGTATAAAGCATACTAAAGGCTTTAGTTTACAACAGTACTGCACTAACTAAAAGATATATAAATTATATAAGAAATAGTTAACAATTTAATATATTTTTTAATTAAACGATTTTTTAACCTAAATTATATATAGTTATATTTTTAATTTTATAATATTTTAAAGGTTTTAAAAACTAAAGTTATTTATATTATTAAAATTAAAAGTATTTTTTATAAAGTTAAAGGCTTTTAATACTTTTAACGCTGTTTACTTAATAGGTTAATTGATAAACTAAGTTAATTAAGTCCCTACCTTTTTTTACTAAAAAGGAAAATATATAATTTATATTATATAATAATATATATTTAATTATTATAACTTTAAAACTATAAAATAACATTAAATTAATAAATTATTTTTAAAAAATCAAAATATATATAAAATAGCTTTTAATTTTTTTTAAATATAGTTTTTATTATAATTAAATAAATAATAATTGAAAATTTTATATTTTAATTTATTAAATAAAGTATATTTATTACTGTAAAAAAAATAATAGAATAAAAATAATAATAAAAATAGTAAAGTTAAAATAACTATAATTTTAAGTTATATATATATATAATTTTTTTATAATATTTTATATTTTTAAAATTTTATATATTAAATTATTAAATAATAATTAAAAAAATTACATTTATAAAAAAATTAATTAAAAATTAAAAGTATTTTAATTTATATTTATTATTGTTAAATAAAATATTATATATTATTATTATAAACTGCTAAATTAATATACTACTATTTTAAAATATAACTATTATATAATTAAATTAATTACTTTATAACTTTAAAGTTTTCTATTATAAAATCCTATAGTTAATTAAAACTTTTATAATTTAAATTTTTAAAAGTTTAAAATCTAATTTAATATTAAAAGACATATTTTTTTTTAATTTTAGTTAACTAAAAAACTTAAAATAAAACTTATATTACTTAATTAAAAAAGTATCTTTTTAAATAAAACGAAAATTTAAAAAATAAAGGTAAAAAGCCTAAAATTAACTTATTAAATAAATACTTTAGTTAAATTAAGGAAATAGTAAAAATAAAATATAGTAAAATTCTAAAATAAAAAAAAAATAATAATTTTTTTTTTTTTACTATTTATAACTTTTATATTTATTTAATTAAACCTAAAAGTACTAAAACTTTAGTATTTTAGTTATTAAATACTAAATACTAATTTACAACCCTGGCTCTATGGACTACATGGCTCAACTTCTCCGTTTACTCGTGACCCAACTTGGCAACGCGCTCCCTGGCCCTCACGACCGCCGGCCTGGCTGCCATGCGTCGACTCCACTCCAGGGTGTGTGGCCAGTTAGAAAGATCGAGCCCAAACAAGACCGCACATGCCTCGTCGGCGAATGGCAAGGTGGCGATATCGGCAATGGTTGGGCGGTCGGGGAGCGCCAAATACTGCTGCCCTTCCTGGGCGAGTCTGCCCTCAAGGATGTCATACTGCTTCTCGATGTTGGAGCGGAGCCTGCAGAGTCGCCGCACAATATCAGAAAAAACCAGCTTCGCCAAAGAGTGGGAGGGATGACAGCGTCTCCGTGGATCCGCCCGCCCAAAGGACATGGGGACACAAGCATTAACAGACGGGGTCAGACAGGTGAGACATACTTTGCAGTGGTCTTGGGGACCCTCTCGGGATGTAGCTTCTCAAAGTAGAGCCAGTATTTTGCCGTAGGGCCCAATGCCGCCGTGTGTAGAGTGAGCCAGTTGCCTACCTCTGCCCGCTCGGCGACGGTTCGACCGCTAAAGAGGCCGTCTTTGTCGTAGGCATCCGCGAGGTAAGTCAGGGTGGAGGTAGACTCCCAAACCTGGAGCCGTCTATCGCTGCCGGCCGGGGTGTCTTCGATGGCCGGCACCATCTTGTGCGGGTTAAGGCGTCCGAACCAGGGCTCGGAGATGCTGTTGACAACATAGGTTTTGTGAGGAATCTGAAGCTCCTCGATGAGCATTAGGGGCTTGACCGTGTTGTGGGTTGAGGTCGCCGTCGCTACGAGATCCCAAGTCAGCAACCAAACATGACAGTTCCCAATAAACAATGCAGCTTTCAAAACCAAATCTGCAGGGGCGTTCGGTCTTACCCTTGACGACGAAGAGGACCAAGCCATCATTCGGGACGTTTTCCGGACGCTCCATTGCAATGCGGTGTTCTCGGGCGGTTTGAGATGTCTTCGACAGTGTGTTCGTGAAATTACAGTACCTCGAGATGTCTGGCTGGCCGGGTCCCAAACATTTAAGTTCAGCAGTGCCCTTGATGCCTGATGTACCCATTTCAACGCCGGGCACCCAAAAATTCTACCCCTGCGCCGCCGGTGCACCGGGGGCCGAGGGACGTAAGCTCCGCGGCGGGGGCCAGGGCCGATGAGCTCCCCGAAGAACGTAGGCACAGGTAGTCAGGCTGCGGCGTTTTATATCTTTAGTGTCTTGCTGGAGATATCTACTATGGCATCTTACCAGAGAAGTTCCTAGCATCATTTTCATCCTCAACCTGTTTGACGCCGTCAGCAACTAGCTGATAGCCTCCGGCGGCCTGATCATGGGTCTCGGCGTCCTCCCGTTGGCGGAAAGTACCATGCCCAACGACGCAGCCAAGTCCGTAAATGATGCGCCTCAGCAGTCTACCTCCGGCGGCGAAAAGACGGAGCGTCGGGGGGCCATCTCGCAGCGAGCCTCGAGAAACCTCGCATGGTTCCTCAAGAAGCACGCTGGGCACATGGCCCGCATGGAGGCTAAACAGCCACAGATCGATCTCATGACGGCAGAAAACTGGATCATGCGCGATGCCCTGACAGTCCTCTACAAGGATTACATCTCTGCCGGCCTATCGACCAAATCTCTATCCTATGCAGACGGCCTTGGTGGTGACCCGGCGCTTCTCCAGGCGACGGCCGAGTTTTTCAACCGACACTTCAAACCGGTAATCGCGGTAAAGCCCGAACACATCGTGACGGGAGCAGGATGCAGCGCCATACTGGATAACATGTTGTACGACGTATGCGACCGGGGCGACGGCGTCCTTGTGGAAGCTCCCTTCTGGGGTGAGTCAACATTGCTCAAAGTGTCTGGAAGTTTCGGGCTATGACTTGGTTGTTTACTGATGCAGAATCCGGTGTGTGTGAGGATAGGCGGGTTTGAAACGAGCTTTGTCTTGAGATCAGAAGCTGTGCCAGTCCATGTCCAGCCCACCGACCGATCGAGCCGAGCCGAGACCTTCATCGCAGCATATGAGGAAGCCTTGACCTCGTCGAAGTGTCCCATCAAGGCGCTGCTCTTCTGCAACCCGCACAACCCTCGTGGCGATTTATATCCTCGTGAGCATATCGAGGCGCTGCTTCAATTCTGCGAGACTCACGACATACATTTCATATCGGACGAGATCTACGGTCTGTCGACGTTCCACGACGGCGGACGCGAAAATGGACCAGGCTTCGTTTCGGTTCTTGAGTGCGACTTGAAGAAACTCAATGTAGATCCGGCACGGGTACACATCATCTACAGCATTAGCAAAGACATGGGAAGCAGTGGGTTAAGGCTCGTATGTATCCCCACCATCCAAGCGTCATTAGAAAACTTCCAGCGCTGACGTGGACGGCTGCTGTAGGGATTTCTCGTCACGCAGGCGCACCCTGATCTTCGCCTATCTCTGGCCATATCCAATCACTCCAAGGTCTCAACTTTGACTTCTACGGTGGCTACCGCCCTGCTCTCCAACAAGGAAGGGCTTGATGAAATACTCGCAGAGAGCAGGATCAAGCTAGCTGCGTCAGCGGGCGCCATAATGGACTTCCTTTCACACCACGGCTTCAAATACATCCGCCCTCTCGCGGGTATCTTCATATGGGCACGTCTGGGTACTGTTGGTTGCACCTGGGAGGAAGAACGGGAGCTGAGCCGTAAGCTTCAGATGGAAGGGGCATCTCTCGGTGCGGGTGGCAGCTATTGTGCTATCGAGCCCGGGTGGTTTAGGATCACTTTTGCCCTACCCACGCCGGTGATGAACAGAGCTATGAGGGTGATTGAAGACGCCCTTGGACTTACAAACCACTGGGAGCCGGAAGTGCAAACGCGGGCGGAGGCCTAGCTATAATCGCCCATCTTTGGTGGCCTCATGCAGCATCCCATATGTAACAAGCATGGATGTCATCACATCCTATAGCCGACATCAGCAGTAAGGTATACGATTTTATAACTGCTTTTTTTTACTAACTGTTATTTTTTCCCAGACGGAATAATACGCCAGACGGCTGATCCTGCTCTCAGCGAGCTGACTATGATCACTGCATTTAGGCATGTATTGTAATCAAATTCTATAAAAATACTGTCCTTCAGGCCGTCAGTTAGACCGAAATGAACTATTCCCACCAATCCATCCAGTCTGATAACCCCGGCCGCGAAGTTTTGCACCTTGTAGAGGGCTTCAAGAATCCAACGGTGTTGAAACCCCCGGTCCATTCCAGCTGGCTTATTGCTCAATGCTTTCGGGCTCCGTAGAATCCCTCGGTGTCCGGAGCCCCTGTTTCCAAATAAACAAAACAACGGCAATCTTGGCTAAGCACTCTGCGGCCTGCAACTCCCACATGCACCAGAGTCGACTCCACTACAAATTTGTGGCCGTCTTTTGTGTCTGATCAACATCCATCCAAACACCCCGCGTCAACAAGCTCAAACATGGCAAGCGATCACACGGCGGAACCACTCCTGTCCCAGACCGGGATGGTCTGGTACTTTGCATATGGCTCCAACATGAGGTCATCTGTCATGACGAACCGATCAATCACACCCCAAAGAGCTGTGGCAGCCCGAGTCCCAACACACGTCCTTACTTTTGACATCTTTGGCTTCCCATACTCCGAACCGTCGTTTGCCAGCATAGCAGAGCGCTCCAACGTGGCCGTCAAAACCGTTTTGAGCAAGAATGGCACCGTCGAGTTGCCGCCTGTGCACGGCGTAGCCTACCTGATAACCCAGGAGGAATATATCAAGCTGGTGGTCAGTGAAGGAGGAGGGGTTGCGTACCGAGAGATCGAGATCGAAGCCGAATTTCTCACCGAGAAGGGCCAGCCTTCTGGGCAGAGAGCTACCGTCTCAACACTGGAAGCCAAATACCCATTCCGGCCCAACGCTGCGCCGAGTGCGCGTTACCTCGTAAGTACCATTTCTGGACAGCTAGCCGGCAAGATTCCGTGTTCTCTTTGCTAATTTAGAATGCTACCAAACAGGGCCTGCTCATAACCGGGGCGGCGGAACACAAGCTCCCACACGACTACCAGGAATACCTCCACCAGTTAGAGTGCCTCGAGCCCCCCCAATCACGTTTGCTACGACTACGAGCATTCTTCTTCTTGTCTTTCTGGAAACCAGTCCTACAGCAGTTGGTAAAATATATGAAGGCAAACGTGAAAGCAGATGGTCACTGCGAACAGTGGATCGAGGACCTGATCGTTAGGGGATACGGGGCCATGTGGTCTTCTCACAACTGGGTGTACGCGCCCTTTTGGGGTCGCGGAGACGGGAGATAATAGTTCGTGATTTGGACCTCCCTCAGAATGGACTTTCCTAAGCAATTTTATTCCCCCTACCAGCATTACAAATGTTAAAAAAGTATGAGTTGCCACTATATTAAAAATAAATAAATATTTTAGTAAAAATTACTTTAATTTTATATTTTATATAAAAGATTTTTTATAATTAAATAATTTTTATAAAATTAATAATAAAAAGTTAATATTAAAAAAGAATATTTATTGAAAAATATAATAATATTATTATTATAACTTTTTAATTATTAATATATTATTAATATTAAATAAAATAATTATTATTATTATTTTAATTTATGTTATAATAATATATTAAAAATAAAATATTTTTTATAAAATTTATTATAAAAGTTTAATTTACTAAATTTTTATTATTTTTATTAATTTATTTATATTTTACTTTAATTAAATAAAACTTAAAATAAATTTAAGGTTTTAAATAATATTTAATTAATATATTATTTATAGAATTTTAAATAAAAAAATTATAAAAAAAAGTTTATTATAAATTAAATAATAATATAAAAGAAATTATATATTAAAAAACATAATAAATATATTAATATAAAAAATATTTAAAGTTTTATAATAAATTTTAAAAATAAAATTAATAAAAAAATCATTATATTATAATTTAATATTTTATATTAAATATAATTAAATATATATTTTTAATATAAAAAATAAATTAATTATTAATTAATAACTATTTATAATAAAAGTAATATATTTTTATAATTATTTTTATATAAAAATAATAAATAATAATTATTATTTTTAATTATTTTAAAAATAGTAATTAAATATATAAGCTTTACTTTATAACATTTATTTAAAACAGTTAAATAATTAATTATAAATATAATATTTAACTTAAATTTATTTAATACTTTTTATTAAATTATATAACTATTTATATTATTTAAATATTTAATTTAGTTTATTTATAGAAATAAATTAAAATTTAAATTAATTTTTTAAAAATCTTAATTTATGTTAATTTATAAATATATAGTTTATTATATATATTTAAAATATTATTGTTAATTAATTTAATAATATACTATTTTTTTTTAAAAAAAAATTACAGCTAAGTTAAAGTTATATATTTAATAACCTTAAGGAAATAAACTACTTAAATTAACTAAAGCTTTAATAATATTATAAAACATTTACTATAGCTTTCTTTTATAAAAAAAAAATAAAACTACTTTAATTTTTTTTAAAAATAACTTAAACAGTAGTGTTTAGGTTATTTATTTTATTTAATAATTATATATAGCCTTAGGGAAATATTATTTTATTTTAGCTGATATATTTATATTAATATATTAATAGTAAAAAATATATACTACTATATTTATTAATAAGTAGAATTTTCAGGCTTTTATTAAACTAAACTTTCAGTCTATTATAATAACTATTAGTTAAGGAATTTTAAGCTAAATACAAAATTAATAAATAATACTAATAGCTTAATTATAATAGCTTTTAGTTTTACTAAACAAAAAAACTATAGCTATTTAAAAGCTTTCCTTTAATAAAGTTACTTTATAAATGTTAAATAAAAGTATATCAAATTTATTAATTTTATAAGTGCTGCTTATTAAGACAACAGAAAGATATTAACGAAGGAGGTTAAACAAGGCCTTAGGTGCAATAAACAACGCTGTCAGTCAATTCCCCTTATTACGGCAATCCTAGTAGTAATATATATCACTATCTTTAAGTTAGTCAAAGAGCCACTGCATCTCAGTGCAGCTGGCGAGCTCTTCATAATAATGCCATATTATGGTATTATAAATGTCATAACAGGTCAACCCTTTGACATTAAGGTCATCTTCAGATTGAATTTATAATAGAATTTAAATAGGTCGAATCCCAGAATTATAGAAAGAGATAATACTCGCTTTTTTTTTTTTAATAATTATATTCCGGTATCTGGAATGTACCGTAGACGGAAGTAATTAATATGTGTATTCACTTACATTATTGTTTTAAGTACGTCGAATTACCCAAGAGCACATAGAGTTCTGTCGACCTACAACAAGCCTGAATGGGCACCCAGTCATCTGCGAGCTTGTCTGACGGCGCTGTGAGGCAGGGAGATTGGTGTTACCTTGTGACTTGAAGCTTTTCCCTTTGCTGCAGCGGAATTGAACCCAGTTGGACCTGCTTCGTTGTATGGCGAAGTTGTAGCCAATTGTCTGCCCAACGGCGTCAATGGCAGCCCTGTCCTTTTCAAACGAGGCAAATTGGCGGCCAATAACAACTCCATAGCCGCCGGCGATAGTGTGTAAGTTAGTGTTGTAAATAGCTTCAATTTGACACCAATTTCAACCAAGTTGAAGGATTGAGGTACTAATGAGGGATTTACAATGTCTTATTTTCTATGTAAAACGCTAAGAATAAGCGACATCGGTCATAGCCCTCAAGTAACAACGAGCTACAAGTCGCACCGCCACAGGACCCAATTTTGTGGTAGCTTGTTAAGCTAGGAAGGTAGCCTGATAAGCCGTCCCTATATATGTGCGAGCCTTGGAAGAGCACTCAGTCGTAAAAGATGGAGTGGCCATGGCTCCAAATCAGTTAAATGCTGTCTACTCTGATATCTGTGTACCAAACTTCAATCTTGCAGCAGAAAATGCTTCCACACTCAACGATTCATTTGCATGTCTGCTGTCACTAAGCCCTGCGACCCCAAACAGAATTGAATCTCAAAAGGCTGCCGACCGTATCGACCTCTACTTTGAGGTCTCGTAGCACGGCTTCAAAATCCTCGGCCTTGATATCTGAGTCGGCAGGTAGATCTTTGTCAAATTAGCAATCAAGGACACCACGGATGAGACCAACACGGGTCCTGCCAACGGAAAGAGAGAGAAAGAGACGGGGGGAGGGGAGAATCAGCTTACCCTTTGAAGCCTGCGTGAAGTGCTCCACTACCGTGAGTAAATTCTGCTTGGCCAAGTCACCCAAACGGCGGTCCGTATTGCCCGCCCCGACTGGAATCTCCATGATTTTCTCTGAGACGTCCTGGAGGCCCTCCGCCTCCATCCAGCCTCGAACCTGGAGGCCCACTCTCTGGTTCCAGCCCAATCCTGGGAGCATGCGTGCTACCAGCGTCTGGAATCTGTGCAGCGCAGGGTACTTGGGCTTCTGTTCTTCAGTGAGATGCTCGAGGGCTCCCTCCACGAGCTGCACCCAGCCGGTGCCGGGCTTTGCGAGCTCAATGAGAGCCTTGACGGCGTTCTGCCCGATTTCTGGGGTTGTGCCCGCCAGCACCAGCCTCTGGTGCACAAGGTCGAACGTGCCCTTCCAGGCCTCTGGCCATGGCTCGGACACCGACTGCACATGGTAGCTCGGTCCGTTGGCCGATGCTGGCGGGAACATGGCTGGGGAGATGTCGGTGCCGACTAGGACCGGCGCGTTGACCAGCTTGGCTGCCTCTTCGAGCCAGTAACCTAGAAAATCAACCGAGTCAGGCAAGATACTAACAGCAGGACTAGAGACCAAGGGCCGCTGCCTGAAGGATGGGGAGAAGGGGTTATCCATGACGTACCATCAAAGGTTGCGCTGTCGAGAATCTTCAGGCCTTTCTGCTCCCGGTTGATTGGGGCCAGAATCAAGCTGCCCATGTATGTTTCGAGGAGGTCATGTTGAAGGTGAAGACGCTTAACTTCACCGTCGTCGTAGGGCAGGAGGTAGTTAGAGTCTGGGAGTTGCTCGTCGGCCATGGTGGACTAAAGTAGCTCTGTTATTTTTAGGATTGTAATTTCCAATGTAGGTGTCCGTCATGTACGTATTGAATACAAGTTTCTATCGTTGGTGCAGCCTCTTTTATCCCCGGTCCGGCGCGATGTGAAACGGCAGCACTCCAGTGAAATGGACCGGAGGCCGAGCCATTTTGGTCCGCCGAGGTTTCTTGTCGCCATCTGACTAGAATATTTGTCTGCTGGACAAGTCAGATTGAGCGTCAGCTCGACGTGGTACTGGTATGTAAGAGTAAGCTGCTAACAGGGGGGTGGTTTTAACAGAGGCTTAGATATAAAAGTATTTGATATTTAATTAATGGGATATTTAGGAATGAAAGGTAAAAGGTAGCTGCTAAATAAAATAACTATACTATATTATTAAATATTAATTTTTTATTAAATAAATTTTTAAAATATATAAATTTTTAATTTATAATTTATTAAAAACTTAAAAAAAA
The DNA here is from genome assembly GCF_000170995.1 of Trichoderma virens Gv29-8. Taxonomy (NCBI): domain Eukaryota; kingdom Fungi; phylum Ascomycota; class Sordariomycetes; order Hypocreales; family Hypocreaceae; genus Trichoderma; species Trichoderma virens. The sequence goes on from NW_014013702.1 coordinate 15,898, forward strand.
ATTATAAATTAGTATATTATTTTATATAATATTTAATATATATAATATTTTAAACTTTAATAAAATATATATATAAAAATATATTTTATTATTTATTAAAAATATATAACTATTAATGTTTTTTATAATATTAAATATTAATTTATATATATATATATATATATTAAATTTTAAATTTTAAATTAATTTATTTTAAATTTTAATTTCATTTATTTTAAATTTTAATTTCATTTATTTTAAATTTTAATTTCATTTATTTTAAATTTTAATTTCATTTATTTTAAATTTTAATTTCATTTATTTTAAATTAATAAAGTAAAAACTTTTTAAAAATTATTTTAAATATTTACTTTCTATAATAAAATATTATTAATAATAGTTAATTAAATAAATAATAATATATTAATATACTTAAGTTTAAAAAGTTAAATTAATTATAAAATAAAAAAAAATATAAAAAAAACTTAAATAAAACTTTTTTAATTATATAAGTTAACTTATATTTTTAATAATAGTATAATAATTATTATATTTATAATAACTAACTTAATTTTTTACTTTATTAATATTATAGTATAATAAAATATAATAATATATATATAATATTATTATTAAATAATTAAAATTCTTAAAAATTTATATATTTTAAAATATTTTAAAATTTTTTATATAATATTATTTAAATGTAATTATAATAATATAATATTTTATTAAAGTATTTTATAAATATTTTATTATATTAATTTTTTAATAATATTTTATATAATTATAATTTAAAATTATAAATTATTTAATATAAATTTTATAAATTAAATTAAAACTTTTTATTTTAAATTTATTAATTTTATAATAATTAATAATAATAATTAAAATATTAACTTTTGTATAAGTTTAATATAAAAAGTTTTAAAAAATATTTAATTTAATTAAGTTAATTATATTAATACTTTATATTAAATTTAAATTTATAAATAATTAAAAACTTAAATTATTAATATAATTATTATAATAATTTAAAAAAAAATATTAATTAAATTAATAAATTAAAAAACTTTATTAATATTAATAATTTTAATTTATATTATTTTTTATAATAATTTATAAAAAACTTTAATAAAAACTTTATTATAAATATAAAAAAACTTTATTATATTTATATATTAAAAATATTAATAAATATTAAAAATATTAATAAGTATTAAAAATATTAATAAATATTAATAATTTATATAAATTATTATTTTTTATAATAAATATAAAATTTTTAATTTATAAATTTATAAATTTATTTTATAACTTATTTTAAAATATAAAAAACATTAAAATATATTTTATATTTAATCTGAAATATAATAAATAATATTATAATTATTATATTAAATTATAAATAATAATATTTAAATTATTATAATTAACTTAATATTATTATTGATAATAAATATTTTAAAAAACATTATATTTTAATAAAGTATATAATTTTAAATAATAAATATTAAAATAATATTTAAATATATTTTAAATTTTATTATAAAAATTAAATTATTTTTTTATATATTATATAACTATATATTTATATTTTATTTTTATTTCTTTTTAATTATTATTTTATATTATTATTATTTTTTTAAAATACTTTTATAAATTTTATATTATTTACTTTAAACTTTATTATATATTATTATTATTTATTAATTTTTAAACTTTTTATTAATATAATATATAAATAATTATTCAATATTAATTTAATTTTAACTTTTACTTTATTTATTATAAATTATAATACTTATTATTTTTATATTTTAATTAAATTCTATATATTCTTTTTCACGTAATATAAATTCAAGATTAGTTTTAAGTTTATAATAATTTAATTTTTAATAAACTAAATTAAATTTTAATTAATAGTAAATATTACTATTACTTTAAACCTCTCAACGAGCCCAAGTCGCCGTACTGTAGTTATCTCAGCGCTATTAACGATTCCTAACGTAGTCTGCGTCCAGAGCTTCACTTATACAATCGGGGATCCCGTAGTTTTCGGTGTGCCCCTATGTGTCCCCACACCCCTGGTAGGACCTATGTCTGGTACTAACTGCAGAGCAACTAGCCCAGCACCAGTAGTTTGGTGACCTTTGGACATTTGATCCCAAGTCTCACAAGAATGTACCATGCATTCTCTCCTGTCAAATGTTGTCTACGAATGTTTTCAGCTGACTAGGTACATGACTTCCTACCAGGATTGTCGCTACTGCGTTCTAGCCCAACTACCCTGCTGAACCCCAAAAATGAGATCATTTCCAATGTTCATGAACACGTTCCCGTAGCCGTAGAACTCCCATAAACCAGATCATACACGGTCACAAGTCATCATAACTTCCGGCAAAAGCACCCAGCTTTGGTCTTGGAGCTGAAAGTCCTTGTCCTTGTCCACGGACTCCTTGATGGAGAGGCGATATCGGCTGAGCATTTCGGCGAGTAGTGCCCGTACCATTCTATCCGCAATATGCTGGCCCAAGCATTTTCGAGGGCCAAACCCGAATCTAAAGAAGTGATAGCGATACTGCCACGTCTGGGGTGAGCGAGGAAACTTTGTAGAGATGGTTGGGAAGTCGAGCTTACCTGACGAGGTTGCATGCCTTCAAAGCGGTGAGGATTGTACTCGGTCCCGTTGACCCAGAATGGATGGGCAACATTAATGGCGTGAGTGTCGACGATGACATCCGTCTTTTATATGGCATCAGCATAAAAATCCTGATTCAAACGCGACATGCTGGTACAGAAACAGCGGCGGACTTACGTTTCGCGGAATAACAACGTCCCCGACTACCTTGTCAGTTGGCGCGGATTCCGGATTTGAGAAGGCTAACATTGACGCACGACGTGATTAGCTAGGAATTACGCGATAGAGAACAATAAATGGAAGCTTCGAGGGTGAGTTACCAAGAATTGGCCGAAGTCGAGATGCCTCAAGGACGCTGTAGGCCAGGAGTGTGTCGGATCTGTTGATGTACTTCTCCCATTCCTCCGTGGGCAACTGCATATGTTCCCGAACTTCCGCCCGAACCTCGTCCTGGATAGCTGGGTGCTGGGCCAAAAGTACGTGGCTCCAGGTGACAGCGCTCGTTGTGACATCAAGATTGGCGTAAAGGCTCTCGTCCACAGTTTGCATGCACTTGAAGTATCCACTATCAGTAACATATCTCTTACAAGACCAGAGCGAGAGGGGTTGGTGACTAACTTCTTCCACGGTCAGATTCTTCCCTTCCCTCGCCTCCTTCAACAGTTGCTCAATGTGCCCATTCTTGCCTTTGGCGATAGATTCCTCGTATGCGTTCTCGATAAAATCTCTCCATCTGGTCTTGAACTCCTCGAGCAAGCGCGCGCCTCGAGTTCGGAAGTACTTTGCTAGGAGAGTCCTGTTCTGTCCTCCATGGATGCCTTCCCTCCATAGTTCCTCTCGTAGTGGAGCGAGCTTGGTAAGGGTTTCTTTTTGGGCTGCGGACAGCTTGCCAAACAAGATGCTCGCGACTAGGAAGAATGGAAACATCTTCAGCGCCTGGGTGGCCTGGATTTCAAACGTGGCGGAGGAACCCCCTGCTTGATTTTCTAGATTTTGAACGAACTCGCGAGCTGACGCTCTCATGAGACCGACGTACGACTTGGCCTGTGGGAGAGAGAATGGATGCTCCCAAGGAATTCGCATGTTGACCCAGCGGCTGCCGCTCACCAGACCGAGACAAGAGCCCAACACCTCGCCGATAAGCCAACCGCTGTTGTTATTAGGTGCCTTTCGATGCTTGTCCGAGTCGTGAAAGAAATCTCGTAGGTTGTCGGGGCTAGTAAGTACTCTGTGCGACATGCCAATTAACATCAAGTCCCATCCATGGCTGGTGGCCCTTTTTCCAAAGAGCGGCGCGCTCACATTTCTGGCTTGAAGCCTGCCCATATTTGGTATATGTATCCCTTTTCTTTCCGCCATCTTATTGAAGAAGCACGGCCCTCGAAAAACTTCTGCGTCCCCTGGCCATTGGGCCATTCAAAGTTGAGTACGGGGACTGGCCGGCCACCTTTTTGAAAGGTACATGGACGAGCCGATCGTTGCAGGATAAACTATCTGCTAAGTCAGTTGGCTGTTTCCTCATTGTCTGATTTCCTAAGAGGAGCACGCACGTTTCCAAACCGAGAGAGAAGTGATCCCGACGCATTATCGACGCATACAACGTAAAAGACCAGGGCTGATGGCAGCAACAGCAAGAGCAGCACCATCACGTTGGATCCGTCCCTCTCCATAACGAATATACAATGTAACTAATCAGTGAGCCTGAAGTTGATTAGGTCTGATCGTCACAACGTAGGAGCAGAACAGGAACCCAAGGGCCCCTATACGAAGTTACACGGGGATCCTCTTTGCCTTGAGACCCTCGTTGATGACGCCCCGGCAGCCGGGGATCCTTGAGCCGGGGATCCTTGAGCCGGGAATCCTTGAGCCGGCAACCGACCATCCTAGATCCGGATGCCGACGCTTTTCAGGTCCGAGACGAAACACTCGCGCGTGGCGTGGCGTGGCGTGGCGATCGGGATGGCTCGTACCATTCAAAGCCTCATATCTATCCAGGTTTTGATGATTCAATAACTAGATCACGCCACTCTTGCGACATATTGCGGACATTCTCTACCTAATAACAAAACACACATTTATTTTAACGAGAATGCATTTTCAACTGAAAACGTTGAGCGATATCCTCCGCAACTCTGCAGATTTGTACGGCGATAATGTTGCCGTTGACCATGATGAAGGGGTCATTACCTACTCAGAGCTCCAAAGTCTCTCATTTGGATTCGCGCGTCAGCTTCAGGAAATTGGCGTGACTCGAGGAGATCGCGTACCCTTACTCACAACTCATGGCACTCGAAATATTGTCGCCCTGTTGGGCATCCTGATTGCAGGTGCATGCTATGTGCCCATGGATAGGGGCACATGGTCCGAGGAGAGGATCCAGTCTGTCCTAAACATCGTGAAGGGCAGTGTGTTAGTCAACACTACGCCGGACAGGTTTGAGCATGGAGGCTATCGCACCGTTCATTTGCGGAGCCTCAATGGTCTCAAACATGCTGACGAAGGTTTCGAACAACCAACTCTTGACTCATCCAGTCTCGCATGCATCATTTTCACCAGCGGTTCTACAGGAAGACCGAAGGGTGTGATGATACCCCATGGAGCGATTGCCAACTACGCCATGACTTCCCCCTTTAACATGGACGTACGCCATGAGGACCGGGTCTTGCACATTTTATCAGTTGCTTTTGATGGTGAGTTCCTGGCACACGCGTCTTAATCTCTGCTTTTTATCACTGGTTAATCAACTTTCTAACATTGTCTCGTTTATAGCCTCAACTGGAATGCTCTTTTCCATCCTTTACGGAGCTGGCACTATCGTCCCCGCTTCCAAGATTGATTTAATAACTAAGGCACAGTCGTGCTCAATAATAGCCTGCACACCATCGATTCTGGCAACATTACCACCGCCGACCTTGAAAGAGTGTCAGTACCCTGATGTTCACACAATACTACTCGGTGGTGAGACAATACCACAGGAGCTTATAGATGCTTGGTGCTTCAGCGGGAGGAGGATATTAAATGCATACGGCCCTACGGAGACCACATGCGCCTCCCTGATGCACGTCATTGAGTCCTCGGGCGACAAGCGACAAGAGAGCAATGCCATCATTGGAAAGGCCATGCCCAACGCCCCCGTATATCTCCTTGATTCAGAAATGAGAGAGCTCCGAGAGAGCGGCCAGGAGGGCGAGATTGTAATCAGTGGACCAGGAGTTACACACGGCTACTTTGAAGATGAGGAAAAGACGAACAAGGCGTTCATAAATAGAAACGGGCGGAGGATGTACAGAACCGGCGACTACGGCATGTGGACGAAAGACAGCCGCGGGGATCTTGTCATCGAGTTCCGTGGGCGGAAAGACAGGGTTGTGAAAAACCGCGGCTTCCTCGTGAACCTCGACGCGGATATCGAGACGCCTATGTCATCTATGGGATTTGGGATACAGAGCATCCATGTTGCGCAGTTTCGAAAGAAGGTTATTGCCCTGGTCTGCCCCGAAACTGTTGATACAGACAGCCTACGTCGGCTGATGCTCAAGACGCTCTCCTCCTTCATGGTACCTGACCGAATCATGGCCGTCCAGACCCTTCCGATGACGGCAAACGGCAAGGTAGACCCTCGAGGCGTGCTCCAGATGTTAGAAGACGGAGACGATATGAAGTTGGAAGAGACAACCACTGAATCAGATGCGCCGGGAAGCGAGGTCTGGTTCGCGGTGAAGGACTGCGCCAGGCGGACGCTGGGTCTAGGAAACGTCGCCTTGGAGCCCTCTTCGAACATATTCTCTCACGGTGCCTCGTCCCTGGACGTTCTCATGTTTGTGTCACTGTGCCAGAAGAGGGGCTACAGCGTTACTGTCCAGGAGGTGTACAGCGCGCATAGTCTCGATGACATATGTAGGAGCATAAGCGCCGCTGCCGCCACTTCTCAGCCAAACGATCGCGCATCAGGAGCCGATGAGGATGAAGAGTTGGAGAACGGCATTATCGATGGTCCTGTTCCTGTGTGCGCTCCCATGACGCCTCTGCAACTCGAGCTGGCGGGGCCAACCTTGGCGGTGAATGGCAAGAATACGAACAGGATTTGCATCCGCTATGACATCCAGCATGCAGACACCATAGAGGAGGCTTGGCACAAGGTCTGGAGATCTGAACCCATCTTTAGGACCAAGTTCCTCCTAGAAGGAGAGTCGGGTGGCACACAGCACATCGAAGTGGCGCCGTTGACTCTTCCCACGCGGGTCACCTTCACAGACTATTCGGCGTATAAGCAGGCCTCAGACAGTGCTTCGCTCTGCGTCGGACTTGGGACACGACTCGATGTTCTTCGATTTGTGCCTGAGGGAGAGAACGCGCACCGCGCAGAAGCAACAATCGTGTGGACAGCGCACCATTCTCTTATCGACGGATATGCAATGGCCGCCATCCTCGCCAAGGTGGAGGCTGCCGCCGCCGAGGCGTCTGTAAACCACGAAGCGGAATCTTTCATGGTTGTGGCTCGGAGATTGGTTGAGATGCAGGAGAAGCGTGACTCGGTGGCCAAGGAGTTCTGGTCCACGTATCTGCGCGACGCCCCTTTCATCGAAAATCTGGGTCTCCCGCGACCTCGAGTTGACTGTGCCGATGTGGCCGGCGAGATTCGTTTCTCGAGCGCAGTATCCTTTGATGACCTCCGCAAGTTTGCTTCCGAGAACCAGGTGACCTTTGCAACCGTCCTCTACACTGCCTGGGCCATGACGATTTCCAAATATACCAATCAAGACACAGTGACCGTCGGTGCCGTCGTCTCTGGCAGGGAATCGCCATTGGTTTCCCAAGCGTCCATCGGCCCTACGATAAACACTCTTCCCCTGGTGGTTAAAGTCCAGTCTGATATCACAATCAGGGAGGTGCTGCGCGAAACGCTCCGTGGTCTCGCCGAAATCACCGGGTACGCATGGAGCACGCCACAGCAAATAGATCATCGACCCGCGAGCGTGGTGGCCTTGCAATATGACTATCCGAAATACCCCCTGACTGTCCCAAGGCTCGGCGTCGAGTCGTTCGAAAACACGGCGTTCCCCCTGAACCTCTTGGTAGAGGAGGGCGGGCTGTTCCGTCTGGTATATGACCCGGCGGTCTATGGCAAGGCTTACGCCCGAGACATTGAGATGTACTTCCAACGAGTTCTGGAGGTCATGGTGAAGTCTCGGGGTCGGGCATCGAGCATCCCTCCCACGATATCAGAGGCAGAGGAGACTCTCATAATGCGCGAGTGGAACCCTCCCACCTCGCCTTCGGTCATTTCTCAAACCCTGCAGGGGACTTTCGCCAAGTCTTTGAGGAAGCATGCTGATTTACGTGCCGTCGAATGCGTGGGCGAGTCGCTCACATACCGCGAGTTGGACTCGTTGGCCAGCAAGGTTGCTCTCAAGATTCGTTCCTTGTTCCCCCCGGCGAAGCCCATTGCTATTCACGCAGACGGCTCACTGAACTGGATCGTGGGTATTCTGGGAATCCTTAAGTCCGGGAGCCCGTACTGTCCTCTGGACCCCCAATACCCACTCGCGAGAAGAGCCGCGGTATGCACCGCTGCAGGAGCCGTCGGATTGTTGCTCCCCAGCGACAAATACGTGTCGGAAAACCCGCTCCCCGACCTCCAGACGCTCATTGTGTCGGAGACAATCCAGGACGCAGCCCCTGCCGAGAGCGTGTGCTTTGAGGCCGACCCAGCCACTGACGCTCTCATCGTCTTCACATCCGGCACCACGGGCGCCCCCAAGGGTGTGCCCATCAGCCATCGCGGCCTGCTGTCGCTGCAGTCCAACCCGGAGGCTACCATGTTCAGCCGCCCCGGCAAACGCATCGCCCAGATGATGTCTCCTGCCTTCGACTACTGTTCCAACGAGATCTTCTCTGCGCTGCTTCACGGCGCCACGCTGGTGCTCCGAGACCCCACCGACCCTTACGCGCACTTGAAGTCTGTAGACACGGCAACGCTCACTCCTTCGCTGATGGCGGCTCTTGATCCCCACGATTACTCCGCTCTCCGGACGGTAAGGCCCTTTACAAATAAAGCCCCTTGGATGGTACAGTGAGTAGTGTGCTTATACTAACTGGCTTGATCAGATATATGCGACGGGAGAACCTGTTACACCTGGGCTAGTCCAACACTGGGCTCCGGGACGAGAATTCTACAATGCCTACGGTCCGGCAGAGGTATGTGTATATCCAGCTGACATGGGCACATGGCACAACGCAAAGTCGAGTGAGCTCCAAGGTCGAACTAATTTTCCATGTGCTAGGGTTCCATCTGTGTATCCTTTACGAAACTGGTTCCCGGACAGGACATCACCATTGGCCGCGCCATACGCACCGCCCGAATGTACATCCTCGACAAGAACAGTCGCCACCAGCCTGTCGGGGCCCTTGGAGAGCTGTACCTCGCCGGTGTACAGGTCACTCGGGGCTACCTCAACGCGGAGGAGCTGACCAAGCTTCGCTATCTCCCGGACCCGTGGTTTCCTGGTGAGATGATGTACCGGACTGGTGATTTCTGTCGCTGGACTCGAGACGGAAACGTCTTCTACGTCGGGCGACTCGATCGCCAGGTCAAGATCCGTGGCTTCCGCATCGAGCTTCCCAGCGTCGAACAGACCATTTATGCGGTGGACCCGCTGGTCGTCCTCGTCAACGTTCTTGCCATGGACGACACTCTTATTGCTGTGGTGAAGCCCGCATGCATCGACACAGTCAAGATGAAGAAGGAGCTGTTGGGCAAACTGCCTCCGTCCTGGGTTCCTCAGAGATTTGTGGCTACGGACAACTTTCCCTTGACGCAGAATAAGAAGATCGACATGGTTGCGCTCAAGGACATGCTCGACAGTGCCGAGACAAGTGAGGCCTCCGCCCCGGAAGAGGCCATGGAAGGCAGTGTGGCAGAAGGCGTCGGGCGAGAGTGGAAGAATCTGCTCAAGATCAGAGATGAGAGGCCCCTCGGCGCGTCGGACCGCTTTACGGAGCTCGGAGGACACTCGATCCTGCAAATGCTGCTGTCTGCCCGACTTTCAGCCCGGTTCCAGATTCGCCTGACCCTCCGAGACGTTCTACAGGCCGATACGCTCCAAGATCTCGTCGAGTTGGTCAAGACGCGACAGGCGTCTGGAACCGACCGAGTCGTGGCCAAGGCGCGAAAGCTGGCTGCCGATGCCCTGTCCCCCGTGGAGGAGTACCAATGGTCCGAATATAAGGTGGCATCTTCTGCTTCCACTTCCGCGAGCATGTTCAATATTAACCTGGTGCTGAACCTCCAAGGGGACTTCTCCCGAGAGGCTCTCGTATCTGCGCTCAACAAGGTCCTAGCAGAGCACGAGATTTACAGGTCCAACTATGTTGAGTCCTGCGGCCGCGCTCGCAGGACCCTGCGAAGCACCCCGCCGCGGGTTCGGGAGCAAGCCGTACTCGATCTGGAGCAGGAGATCAACTACAACTTCAAGGTTTGCGAAGACGAGTTGATTCGCATTCATCTCTGGGGCGACAAGTTTGTCCTCGTCGTCAGCCACATGATTGCGGACCTCAACAGCTTGGAGAATTTCTTCAACGACGTATCGGTAGCGTACAACACGGCGAAAGCACCGTCGATGAGCATGGTCCAGGACTACATTTCCTTGCCGAGGTGGGAGCAGCCGCCCAGCCCCGAAGATAGCCAGTTCTGGGTCGATTACATGAAGGGAGCCCAGCATCAAGTTCCCCTGGGTAAGCCCTCTACCGCCTCTCGATACGTAGGGCAATCCGAGACTGTCCAGGTTCCCCCAGCCTTGGCTAAGAGTCTCGGGCGCATGGCACAAAGCCAGTCTGTTACCCGGCACCATCTTGCTCTCGCCGCGGTTGCCCTGGCCCTCCGCCGCATCACGCAGAAAGATGACCTGGTGCTCGGAGCGCCCTGCTCGTGCCGAGTCTCCGTGCCTGAGCAGCAATCCATGGGCTTGCTTCTAGACCGCCTTCCCGTGCGCATTGGAAAGATCCGGGGCAAGACAACTACTGCTGCGCTCCTGAGCCAGGTACGCAAGGCCAGCCAAGCAGCCCTTGCGCACGTGGTCCCGTTCCCTGAGCTGCTCCGTATATTGGGCATCGGTCGAGACACCGAGCGCCACCCCGTCTTCGAGGTCATGGTTACCTTCCATTTGGGCAATGGGCCTAGCGAGAGCATCAAGATCCCCAACTGCACTGCATCGGGCGAGACGATGTATGCCTCTGGCTCCAAGTTCCTCATCATGTTCGAATGGACGGAGCACTCGGAGGAGGACTGGTCACTCCGCATCGAGTACAACACAACCCGGATTTCTCCCCCGGTGCTCGCCCAGGTCAAGGAAAACTTGTGGGCCGCTCTCGATGGTCTTGCCGTGGGGGCTGACGTTGAAGAGCTGCCTCTCTCGGACCATGCGTAGAGCCGCAGTGCTCTGGAAGGATCCCTTTTGAATCCATCACACTACCAGCTCTCCTCCCTAACTATTCGCAGCCTCCCCAACCCTCTGCCTGCTCCCTGAACACGGTAAATGGGGCCTACGGATTGATTCTTCTGCGCGAAGAAGTCTGTTCATCTAAATGGGGAGTTGACTAGTCAACGAGGCCGAGTGGGCCCCCACCACTCTCTGAGCGGCGGGTACATAAGCTATTTTCTATTATGATATTATAGCTATCTAATAGTTTAGATAGATTTTTTATGTTATATTTTATCCAATAGATTGTTTATATTACAAGCCAACTGAAAGAACTTTAATGTCTGTGAGCCTTGGAGCAACTGCGTATTTACATGTTTCTGTAGTATTTAAGACGGTTCGAGGCTTGGTTTCTCGGCAAGTGCTGCGCGAAGTGCAGGACAAGCAAGCTACAAGCACTCCAAAAGCCACATAAAACTACCTGCAGCAAGACTTTTACAGCTTCGCATGGCCCACCATGTTCCCATACGCTGAAGCAGCTAGAAGATTAGAGACAGGGCCTCTTGCTTGTGCATTTCTACCCCCATTGGCATTTGAGTAAGTCGAGGGGGTATTGAAGGCTCCCAGTGCCTGTGCAACCCGCCTATCGCAGAGCAGCCGGGCTGCTACAAAGATATGATGAGGACAGTTATGAGTGGTTTCTAGACTTTAAACAGATGGTGAAACGATGTATAATTGCAACAGGGTATTTAGATTAGAGCAAGGCAGAATACGAACGCCTTGAATATGTAGTGGTTAGGCTGGTGAAATTATCTATATTTATTTACTAAGACCTTAAGTATATAAATATAAACACTTAATAAGTAAAGTGAATGTAAATAAATAAATATAAACATAATATAAATATAAATAGATTTAAGTAAATAAATAGTATATAAACTTAGTTAATATTACTTAGTTTATAGTTTTAACTATATTATTATTAATTTCTTTTAGTAACTTATTATATCCCTTTAATAACTTTACTTTTAGCTATAATTTAACTATTTAAATAACAGCTATAATATTTATATTTAACTAATATTATTTAAATAAATATATATTATTAATTAAAGAAAAGTTTTTTTTATATTTAGTAACTATAGTAAAAACTAATAAAATATTAATTAAGTTAAATTATAAAAAAATAATTATTTACCTTAAGTAATAACTTAAATTAACTATAATTAAAAGTAAATTAAAAAGAAAATTTAATATAATAATATTATAATATTATTTTTTTATTTACTTTATATTATTATTTTATTATTTTAATAAAAATATATAATATATATATTTAAATTTATTAAATTTAATTTTATTAAATACTTTAATATATTATAATTTTTATTTTATTATATTTTTTATATTTATTATTTTTTAAATTTTAATAAATTAATTATTTAAGTTTTTATTTACTTTTTATTTTTTTTAATTAATAGTTATTAACTTAATATTTTAGTTTTTTAAATTTTAACTTTTAATATTATTATTTTAAGATTTTAATAATTTAATTACTTTTTAACTTTTTATAATAATTATTAAATTTTTAAAAACTTAACTTTTATTAATTAAATAATTAACTAAAACTATTATAATTAATTAAATATTTTAAATTTAATTAAATTGTTTTTAATTATTATTTTTAATATTTTAAATATTATATTAATTTTTAAAAATATTTAAAATAATTAATTAATTTTTTAATAATTTATTAATATTAAAAAACTATAAATTAAATTTAAGTTAATTAATTTATTATATTTTTATTAATAAAATTAAACTTTTTAACTTTATATAATAAACTTTAATTATAATAATAATTTTTTATATTAATTAAAAGTTTAAAATAATTATTATTTTATATTTATTAATTATAAAGTTTTAATAATATTAATATTAATTAAATTTTAATAATTAACTTATATAAATAATTAAAAAAATTAATATATAATTTTAACTTAAGTTTAATTAAATAATTAATTTTTAACTTAGTTATTTTCTTTTAATATTATATAATTATAATAAACTAAGTTTTATAAATTAATATAAGTTAATTATTTTTAAAAAATAAACTTTAAAATTTTAAGTTTATATTAGTAAAATAGTTAAATTAATTATAAATATTATTTTATTAATATATTATATAGTTTTCTTTTAAATATAAAAAATAAACTATTTAAAAAAATTAAAATTAAAATAAATATTATTAAATTATTAATTATTAATTATTAATTAATAACTGAATAAATTTATTTTTTTTTTTTAAATAATTTAAATTATTTTTTTTAAATATATTTTTATTATAAGCTTTTATTATAATAATTATTATTTTTACTATAGTTATAAATAGTTTTTTATTACTTTTAGTTATTTTAGTTATTTATAATTTTTAATTAATAATTAAATTGTTTTTTATTATAAAGATTTTTTATTTTTATATTATATTATTATATTAAATTTTTTACTATATATAATTTATTTTTTAAAAATTATTAATATTTTTATTATTTAATAAATAATTAATTGTTTTACTTTACTTAAGTTATTAAATTATAATTTAAAGTTTTTATATTATATTTAAATTTTATTATTTAAGCTTTTTTATATATCTTAAATTTAATTTTAAATATTAATATATAACTATATTTTTTATATTTTTATTAATAATATATTTTAAATTTTTAAAGTTTAGTTTAATTAACTATTACTAATTAAATTAAACTATAAATTAATTTTAAATTTTAAATAAAAAGCTAAAGTATAACTTTTTATTAAACTAACTATTATAATATTAAACTTTTTATTTTACTATAAATTTAACTTTTATATTATATAATTAGTAAATACAATGATTAAATTTAATTTCATTATTATATTAATAATTTATTTTTTAAACTATTTAAATAAATAATATAAATCTAAAGTTATATTATTAATTAATTAAATTAAATTATTTTAATTTTTAAATATTTTAATATTAAATTATTTTAATAATTTAATAATTTTTTTTTAATTAATTAAGTAAATTAATTTTTATTTAATATTATTAATTTTATAAGTTTATTATAATTATACAAATTAAATTATAATATAATATTCTTTTTTATTAATTTTATTATTAAAACTTTATATATATTAAATATAT
>NW_014013703.1:0-22664 GCF_000170995.1 Trichoderma virens Gv29-8
AATAATTTTACGTTTATTATTATATAAATATTATTTTTTAAATTATTTAAAAAAAATTTTTTAAAGTTTTTTTTTTTAATATATAGTTTTAGTTATATTTAACTTTTAATATATATATTTAATTATATTTAAAATTTATTAATTTTTTTAACTTTTAATAATTTATATTTAAAGTTTATAATATTTATAATATATTAAAAGGCTAAAGGTATTTTGTAATTTTATAAATTTTTTTTATAATTATTTTTTTAAATATTATTTTCTTTAAATATTTTTATATTTAAGATAATATTTTTTAATTTAAGGTTAAAGTTTTTATAAATAAAGCTATTTATTTATTATAAAAGTATTATTATTTAGCTTTTTTTTTTTATAAAATAAATTTTTTTTTTAAGTTTAGGGATTTTTTTTTTTTATTTTTTTTTAAAATTTAGCAGTTTTTAATTATATAGCTTAATTTACTATAATTATAATATTTAAACTTTTTCTTTTTTTATATAGTATTAAAGTTTATTTTTTTTAATTTATTATTATTATTTTTAATAATATAATTTTATTATTTTTTACTTTAGTTTATTTAATATTTATTTTTTTTATATATTTTTTTAAATATATTTATTTTTAATTTATAAAGTAAATTATTAACTTTAATATATTTATTTATAAATAATATAAGGTTATACTTAGCTTAGTTAAAATTATATATTTTTTTTTTAAGTTTAAGTTTAAGTTTATTATAAAATTATTTAATAAAAGCTATTTTTCTTTAATTAACTTTAATAAAAACGTTTTTAAAGCTTATAATATAATTTAAGTATTTCCCTTTTTAATATATATTAATAAAGCAGTTTTTAATTATATAGATTTCTTTAATATTTTTAAAAACTTTTTTAAATTTTTTTATATATTTTTTATAATTATTAAAGATTTTTTAAATTTTATTATTAACTATTTTAGCTTTTGCTTTTAAATAATTATTTAAAATAGATTTAAATTATTATAATGCTTTTTCTTTAAGTTAAAATATAATAAAGTAAATTTTTTTTTAAAAAATGTTAAAAGTATTTTTAAAGTCTTTAAAGTAAGCCTTAAGTTAAATTAAATATCCTTTAAGTTTTTTAATATTTCTATTATATATAAATAATAGTTAACGTTTAATAAAAATATTAATATTTTTTTTTTTTAGTTTTTTTATTAATTTTATTAATTTTAATAATAAATATTTTTAAAAAAACTATAATTTATTTTTATAATATTTTATTAATATTTTTTATATTTTTTATAATAATATTTCCTTTATTATTTATTTAAAATTTATTAAAGTTATTAATTAAAATATTAATATTAAATAATTTAAATATAATAGTTTTTTTTTATTTAAAAAATAATTAATATTTTTTTAAATAAAAATTATTAATATATAATATTTTAATTTTTATTTTTAATATAAAATAAAAGTTCTTAAAGTAATAAATTTAAATTATAGGTTTATATTAATAAAAAAAATAAAAAATAGTTTTTAAATAATTATAATTATAAATATATAAAAGTAAAATAAAAAAAGTAGCTTATATTTAGTTTTAATACTTTATTAATAATTAGCTATTTAAACTATTTAAATAAATATAATAAAATAAATTTATATATTTAGTTATTTTTTTTAATTTATATTATAATATCTTTTTATATTAAGTAAGCTTATAACCTTAATATTACAGCTTACTTTTTAAGTTATATATACTGGAGTAAGCTTAGAATCCTTAATCTTAATTAATTATTCTTCCCGTTCTTTACCCAGAGGATACGTACTTCTGATCAGGTCGTAACACATAGCGTGCTGTCGTGCCCTTAAATGAAGCTGACGTATTCCTCGTCGAACGAGACGACATTAACCTAGCCCGCAATACTATCACGTTTATATTTTTAAGACGACTGGAATATTACCAGGGCATCTTAATCCTGACCACTAATCGTTATACAAGCTTTGATCCAGCCTTTAAGAGCAGAATCCATTTTTACTTGGACTATTCCAATCTATGTGTGCATACGCGAAGGACTCTCTGGAGGAATTTCATGGCTGGCTTGCCGCTGTGGAAAGGTGACAGTCGACGTTGCAGAATACGAACTCGAAGGACTAGCCAAATTCCCATTAAATGGGAGGCAGATCAAGAACATTATGAATATTATTTAGATAGTGGCTGTGAGGAGGGAGATACCTATCACCTGCGAGGGAATACACATAGGGGATTCTCGCATCTTCTTTTCGAGGCTGGAATTTGCGGGTTGAACTGCATGTATTTTTCGAGCTAGTACTCCGAATGTCATCACTTTTGCACTATGGAAATTACAAGTACTATAAAGGAAAGAGTTTTTCCACCTATGGCATTCCATCAATCATGCTACGATCAAAACAATGTTATGGATCGTGTGCAGTCTGTGCCTGTTTTGAGTTAGTGTTCAAGGTTGTAAGCGGCGATGTTACCAGCGGATCCGGATTTATGATTGCTATGACCCGCAAGGCTGACCCCTAATAGTAAGCCAAACAGGATCTAGCGAATCGGATCAGCCATATCGTATATGCAGACTAAGGTGGCTGAAGTGGTCTGGTCTCCACTTTTCGTGAGATTCAGGGAAATTTTCTATAAACGCCCAACATCCATCCACTCCTCCAGCTTTAACTATACTACTCTTCTAACTTAGCAAGAAATTGAAAAGAGTGCCAGATTATTCTCTGTGATAGCAATCTTTTTCTTTTCTTTAAAACCAACCCAATGGTACGAGGGCCGCGTGTACGGCATGTACCAAGCCAAGAGGGGTATACAGCGCGGCGGTCAAGGGCATACAAGCCCAAAGTGCGGACAGGTTGTAGAACGTGGTAAGGCTCATTTTATTACCCTGAAGCTCTATAATTATCTGCCACTTCTCAGATTGTCTAATACTTGACTAATCATCAACCGTCACTTAGCAAGTAAGCGTTTACGAGAATGCTGTTTTCATTGGCTTACCCTCGAATAGAAAACGCCGGCTTAAATGTGGAGAGGAGAAGCCAATATGCTTGAAATGTAGCTCAGGGGGGTTTATTTGCGATGGCTACAGTGACCAATCGGAACAAAGTGAACAAGATACCCTCCGAGTACCAAACACTTCCAAAGTGCAGTTGCAGCTAAATCAGCAACTATGGAGACCTATTGCAGCTGATATTGATGCAACTCATGCAGAGCGACTGCTTTTTCACACTTTCAGAATTGCAACAACCACTGACGGAATGTCTGGCCTTGAATGTCCGCTTGTTCCCTTCTTCAGCCAGGTGTGCCCGCAAGTTAGTCATCAAGAAGCTGCCGTAAAGCACGCTATGATTGCTCTTGGATCAGCCTACCAATTTCTCCAGTTATCTAATTCCGCAGCGGCTCGTAGCGGCACATTTGAGAGGTGGAATATATTTACCACCGAGCAGTATATTAAGTCTATGTCTCAACTACAGAAATATACCGGTGAGCAAAGACAAGAACACGTCATCTTCGTTCTCATCTGCTGTCTCTCCTTCATCTGCCTGGAGATTCTACGAGATAATCGTATTGCCGCCCACACACATCTTATAAATGGACTGAATATTATCGATAGCCTGCCACCCTTTTTATTTCGCTTCCTTAATAGTCCGGCAGCAGCGACAGGGCAAACAAAAGCCGAATTGCAAGACACAATCAAGATATTCGGCAGGATTGAAATGTTTGGTTGCTTCTTCTCACCTGGCTTTCGACCCGTCGTTGCAATAAAAGCCTACAATTCGCGGAGATTCCATGATGGTTCAGACATGGAAACCATACACAATTTAAAAGAAGTACATTTTCATGCGGTTAACTACTTTAGAGACATCATGAGTCGCTTTTATGAGACCTCTGTTCACTTTGGCGATGTAACATTCTGGTCACAGCCTGCAGAGCAAAAGCAGCAGCGAGCGCTCGTTATACGAGCTATCAAGTTGGCGACCCTTTTCCAGACCCTTGCTGAGGCGCCAGATACTCCACAGCCAGGCAGCAATAACTTCTTCTGCATTCAGCTAGATCAGTTACATATCTGCTGCGCAAAAATTCTCTTGGAAAGGATGGATAATTGCCACCTTCTCGATTCTATGAGGCTCGTCTTCCCAGAATTCCCGACACTAAATGAGCTAAGGCAACAACTCAACGCCCTCATCACCCTTATTCGCCCATACGCCGCTAGCATACCATTGAAGAAACTAAACTTTGGCTTTGCCCATGATGCCTGCATTGTCGGTCCATTATACTACATTGCAGTTTGCTGTGGGGATTCATCTGTGAAGAATAAGGCAAGCGACCTACTTTATGAGGTGAACAAGTTTTGTGGTGGCTTCTGGGATGACACTGCGATTCAAAAAGTGGCCGGCATTGCTATGGAGGCCGTCAGTCAGCATGGATGATGTACTCTAAGGCAAGAGAAAACCTAGTATACGCAACGATTTACTCCACTAAAACGCGTCAATTTGTAAATTAATTAGTGATTGAAGTAATGGACTTCAGCCGTATTTTATTCAAGCCTCATTAATATTCACAATTAATTAATGCTACTTTACTATACCTATAGTCCTAAAATATACTTTTATATTAAGATTTTAAAGTGAGGTTTGATACTGCTTCGGTTACCTAATTTAACTATCATAACTGTAATTATGAGCAAAAGAAATACATGGTAAGTAATATGTAAGGAAAAAAACAAAAGCTTTAATATAGTAGAAGGGTGTATTTATTTTGGACTGCGTAGCGACGTAAAATCACTCTGAAGAGAGAATTAAACAAAAAGGAAAAGATAAAGATAATAGAAATAGTAGACAAGTCTCCACAGCTCTATTGAACAGTAGGTATAGGTATGGTAAAATATATCAATAAAAATCTTAATAATCTAATCTGAAGGATAAGGGTAGGATCTCTCATATACTGAATCCAGGCGGACCTTTTGAAATAAGTCGGGCTAATACTACTTACTCTATAAGTTAACAGGCATATCAACCGTTATGAGTACGCCAGTGCTTTCCAATCTTTCTGATATCATCAGCCAATGCCGGCGGATTATCTAGGCTTGGGAAATGACCACCAAACTCTTGGACTATAAGTATTATTAATAACTCCCCTTTTAATAAAATGACAAAGCTAAGATTCCTTACATGAATAATCGACGAGATTCCCGACTGTTTCAACTAGTGCTTTTGGCCAAAAGAACACATTATGTTGAAAGTTGCTAAATAGCAGAGGTGCGTCTGTATTTGCTTTTGTGTAATTCGTTGTAAATCCATTGGGATTCTGGTAATATATATACACGGAAGAGATGAATGATTGAGAAAGATAATATAATGACACATGTCGAAGAATTTCATTGTGTGTAATAAGGGACGGCCCCGTTCCTTGTCGTGGGTCAGACCCTATATATATCGCATTACTATCTCAGATCATGATGGCAGACGACAGCGAAAAAAAGGTTCCATTACTTACATGAAATGATCTTTTCCGCAATCCATGCCAGTTGCCCAACGGGATTGTCATACAGGCAGAGACCAATTGTATTCGGCTGGAACATATTAGTTAGAAAGCTTGAGGTACTCGATAAGTGGAAAATCGTTCATACCTTGGTGGCCTGTTCAGAGAAATATGCATTTCCTGTGTTTGCCCACTCAAGATACCTATTTTCCTGGATAACTTCCTCTGGAGATAGTGCGATATTCGCAGCGGCTAGTTGCTCTGTGTTAAGCGGAGTGAATGGCAAAAAAGTCAGGTGTGTCGCCCGAACAGTTGTGTTGAATCGGTCGTATAAGTCGTACCCCACAACACATCCCCAGTCAGTCCCGTGTACTGCATACGTCTTGTAGCCCAAAACTTCTGTCATGAGTTTATTGAATATATCCGCAGTATTAGACGTTGTCCAGCCATCAGGTGCGGGAGATGAGAGTGCGAATCCCGGCAGTGAGGGTATCACAACATTGAAAGATGTATGCTTGGATCCTGTAGCTGGACTCTCCAGGACAAGCAAATCGACTAGAGGCAGCATCTCTAGGAAAGAACCTGGCCACCCATGTAGTAGAATGATTGGTATAGCGTTAGGATCCTGAGATTTTTCATGGACAAAGTGTATATCTCGTCCATCAATCTTTGCAATGAAGTGATGGTATCTATAGAAACAGTTAGTTTGTTTTATATATAAGAGTGGTTCTCATGCTAGGCCCTACTGGTTGATAGAGTTCTGCTCCTTTTCCCAATCAAAACTGGTAGTCCATTCTTTCTGCAGTTGTTGAAGTATAGATAACGGCATCCCTGTTAATAAGGTATTGTTTGGACCATTTTTAGCAGTCTGAAGTTCAGTAGCTGGAAGGTGAGTTCCTTTTACAAGGTCGATCATGTGCGGCACCCGTAGAGTAAAATCGAGTGTTATCGGCCTGACATTGGGTGGTCCCATATTGGCTGCTGTAGATAAAAGTCCGAGGGCGAGTATTAGTAAAGCGGATGTCTTCATATTGCCACTGCAAAGCGGCCAATTCAACACGCGTTTGCTTCGCTAGAGTAAGCAATATCACCAAGGCTTCATTGAATCCAGAGATCATATACAGTCAGTATACGATAGGATAATATTGTTGAGCGCAGATATTCGGATTTTAGCTGTGAATTGGTGTTATTGAAAGGTCATAGTTAACCAGTTACAAGATCGGGTAAGACCTCTTACTTATACGCAATCTGAAGTCCACAAAGATAGATCAGAATAGGTTTTCCTCATAAGTTAACAAATATTTCCACAAAACATGCTTACATATTTAATATTAGATTTGTAAGAGTCATATACTATTTAAATTATCTTAATTAATTTATAAGCTTGACTGATTATAAATTTATATTATATATATCTTAGGATATTTAAATTTAAGAATGACATTCTCTTCTACTTTACATATACGATATGTTTAATCTTATTGGCTGGACTGCGTAAATATAGAAATATAGCATAGTACTATTAACATTATTTATAATACATCTACTACTTTGAACAGCGGAGTTAAATTAATTCATAACGAGTCAGCATCCTAGGCGTATTTTCATCAGAGGGATATAGCCCGTCTGCTACACGATTCAACTCCAGCTCTGGGAACAGTGTAAAATGGGGTGCCCCCACTTAGAATAAGCTGCATATACGATAAACCTCAGCTTATTCGCCAAAGTTTATAGCCCTTGCTACTACCTCGGCAGACTAAGCTATAGTCACTAGTTGCCGAAGACACTCTATAGAGCACTATAGAATTTTGAGCCCCAGTAATCAAAACGAAACATATTCATCAGATGTACATAAATATGTAAACCGAGCGTCCTTTGTGTACGAAGCCTTATACTCTACTACTTCAAGATTGCGAGTCTTGGACAGTGAAAATTATAACTCGAAAATGTCAGCTCCCGTGTGGTTTATCACTGGCACTTCACACGGTTTCGGGCTCCTCCTTAGCCTTCAAGCTCTTCATGCTGGACAGAAAGTCATTGGCACAGTCCGGAATAAGCAGCATTCACTTGACGCCGTCCAGTCGATCGAACAAGCAGGTGGCAATGTCATCGAGCTTGACATGACTGAACCACGAGATAGCATTATTGAGAAAGTGCGGACAGCAGAGAAGATTTACGGTAGAATCGACTTCCTCATAAATAATGCTGGCTACTCAACTTTGGGACCAATCGAGTTCTTTACGTAAGTGCTCTTATCATACTACCGATTTAGAAATAACTTACAAAGTGTGGAATAGTGAAGACGATGCTTCCCATCAGTTCCGAACGAATGTATTTGGACCACTCTTCACTATCCAGGCTGTGCTACCCGGAATGAGAGCACGCCGCCTCGGAACTATTGTGAACATCAGTAGCGTTGCTGGCCAAGATGCGCTAGCTAGTTGCGGCCTATACGCTGGGAGCAAATTTGGCCTTGAAGGTCTAAGTGAGGCTCTGGCGAAAGAGGTCGGCAGTTTGGGCATCTCAGTTCTCATTGTCGAGCCAGGAGCGTTTCGTACAAACTTTTGGAAAGCGAGCGTTTTGAGAAACGTCCCGGCAGGTGAAGGGTACGAGGGTACGCCAGTCGATACTGTCCTAAACAAGTTTCGTGGTTCTGCTGGTAAACAGCCAGGCGACCCGGAAAAAGCAGTAGACATTATATTTCAGGTGGTTACTGGCCAAGGGGCGGCTGGTCATTTGAAGGGGCAAATATTGAGGCTGCCGTTGGGCGAAGACGCAGTTTCTCGTATTGAAAAGAAGGTTCAATCGGTAAAGATAGATATCGAACTTTATCGTAAACTAGCGACTTCTACTGACTTTAGTAATTAAAGCTTTGATACGGTACTTGTGCAGCTTTTTGAGTATATTGCGGGCAAGAGAAAAACGACTTTGGGAGAGCGCACCGTAGCTCAACTGTGCAGGTACAAAGAACCCGGAACAATAGTCGGGGCGAAGAATCAACGAAGAAATATTCTTTTCTGTGTAACTGCTCGAATAGGGATAGTTCATAAGGAGAAACACTTGAAATGAATTGTAAATGCGGGCATCAGCATTACCTGTTCAGTGCGAAACCGCTACCATAAAGAACTCGTACAAAAGGGTACGGTATTTAGCTTGCCAATGCAGATTGCAGTTATTACATTTATTATAAGAATAGCTAGCCACGTAATGACTTCGGCTATACATAGGTTACCTAAGACTTCAAACAGTAATAACAACATCATAATGATCATATAATAGCCTTAGCTGAATAAATTGATGAGGGGAAAGATCATGTTGCTGTATTGTTTTGTAGTTCTACAACCCTTACCAACCACATTACGTTTGCTGAAGAGACCAAATCGAAAGAAACGGGCTGGCACAGCTCTTTTGCCAAGCCAATGCAAGATTCCCAGCTCTTGTACGTGAAACTCATCATTTCGATTTAGAAGAAAATCACTGACTCCCAAGTTGTGGATCATCTTGAACCTAATATCAGCCGCTCGTGGAGCTGGGCTCAAGTAATCAAAATCGGACCATCCGCCGTCGAGAATTGTAGCCAAGGGGGCTAGTTGGGCTAGCCGTTATACTGCCTATGCTAGGCGCAGAATGAAAATCGGTAACACACACGCGAGGATTCGAGGTGGCTTCATTGCCATGACGTTGTTGCAAATAGCTTCGAAAACCAAAAAGAATTATGCATCACGCGCAGAATCACAAGACAAGCGCATAGATAAGAGCTCGACGAGGGATAGAACAATAAGCATTCCGCAACGATAAAAAGCAAAAGGAACTATCTAGTACTTAGGTTCACCGTCGTCTGCTTATGATAAGCCGGCGTTTCTAAATGTTAGTATAGGAACGATTCAAGCCACTCTGGATTAAGAGTACTTTTGGCCAACGAGCAATAGTTAGCTTGCTTTTTATTTAATACTCTATCGGCAAATAATCTAAGAACATACCAGTTGGGAAATTATAAATTGTTTGGAATGTAGTATAAAAGCATATACTCCAAAATAACTTATGAACTTAATTATAATTAAGATTATTTTTTTGACCGCTTTGCTTCGTTTGGGATTCTAAGTGCCCTGCGACAGGTGTAGTGCATTTTTGGCATCGCCTAGCGTTAGTCTTTGCTTCTCATAAGCTTCTACTTATAGGTTCGCAATCTTTTGATTATAGATTTAGTTGCTTTAGGTATTTGCCGTAGATTGCGGCCAGTTTGCAGCTATTGTGAGCTTTTGCGAGTGTTATTTACCTTGTTAAGAAAGTGATCAGTTTAATTTATATTGTTGCGCTATTAGAACAGTATATGCCGTAGAGGCGATGTCTGCTGAGACAACCTCTGAGAACCCTAACCTCGGTTGCCATCGTGTAATCATATAATCGTGTAATCGTGTAATTACTTCGCTGCGCCTCAGCCAAGAGCTGCGACCTTAAAAGCTGAGGCCTAACGCTACTTAAGCGGAGAACAGGGCAAGGCGGAAATAGCAAGGGCACCACGCGACCTGGGAGGAAGCACCAGATTCCGATGTAAGCCAACTATGACTGATCCATTCCCAGTCGCGCCATGATCCCTGCTTCGCTAACCCTTCTCTAACCACGCCTGTCGAGACTGGTTACCTACATCAGAGTATCCAGTACCGATGCCAGGCCTAGTTCTTTCAATGTCAGACGCGATCCCTCAAGGTCGGCAAAGTGACTATCGGGAAGTTCAGAATCAAACGCCTCACATGTAGTCTGAATGGCGAGATGCCACACGAGCCGTGTCACGGCACCCCTAACGTTTGATGGATGTCTGCGGAAGCACCCTGGTCTTCGACTGTCGAGGGCACGATGTTGATATGGGATCTCTGTGACATGCCAACCACTTCGGTGTATAATGAGAATGTTGCAGATCCACTGCTGGGTACATGTAGCATGAGAGAAAAATGAGTGAGAACTCCTGATCGTGCTAGATAGTATGGATAGAATTATGTTTCTTTTGTCAAGAGGCTACATACATATTTAATACACACGTTTCAATTCTCTGATGCCTGTCAATACTTTCTTACATTAACGGGTTACCTCGTAAACCTCACAGCTCTTTAAAGAGGATCCTCATCCATCACCCGTTAAATAACACTGCACATCGACTTCCCCGAAATCTTCTGCACCAAAGCATCCCTATCGCGGAACCTCTGCGGAAACTTGGCCAAATCAGCCGCCTTCATCAGCCCCCGCGCCTTAGATGCCTCCCCCAAGCTCTCCGTCTTGGACAACTTCCCGCCGCCGCCCGCCGCGCCGACAATGAGCCCCAACATGGCAAAGGGCGCAGACGTCGGGTCCTTTATGATGTCGGCAATGGTGACGGCCGCGTTCCCGGCCTCGCTGACGAGCAGCGCTATGCGGGCCAGTGCCGTCGCGCTGCCCACCAGGGGGCCCAGTGCTTCGCCGACAAAGGGGAGGGCCATAAAAACGAAGGTGAGGATCTTGAATATCAGCTCGCGCTTCTTCTCTTCCATGACCCGCTCGCCAATATCCTTGATGTCCTTCATGCTGTCAATGGACTCGGCCAGCTGCAGCACCGGCATGGCGAAGGCGACAACGGCCTCGAGCTCCGGGACCTGGACGGTGGCGTCATTGAAGATGTCGATGGCCACCTCGGCCAAGGTCGAAAAGAGCGTCTCCTGCAGCGTCGTGATGTTCGTCCAGGCGCTTTCAATCATCTCCTTCGGGTTCGCCACCACGATGTCGTCGTCCGAGGCCTTGACCGGCACGTTGAGCCGGCGCCGGTAGATGCGGCGGCAGACGGGCGCGTTCCCGTTTATGTAGGGCCGCCGAGGCATGTCCTCGGCCTCGGCTGCGCAGTCGTAGTCCTTACCCCTGTCGCCCCAGGCTATCCAGTCCTTGTCGATGCCCAGAGTCGCGGCCACGTCGTCGTAGAAGCCGTCCTCGTCTGTCAGCTCGTACTCGATGCTGAACGACTGTTCCAGCTCCCAGAAGTGCGGCACGCCCGTGCAGGGGTCGGTGCCGCTCCTGCTACCAGCCTCCCAGTGGCAGGTGAAGAACTGGTTGCCGGGCCCGTCGCCAAAGCGCATGTAGTCGTCCAGCTTGGGGTCGACAAGCTCCTTGATCCATTCCTCGTAGTACTTGAACTTGTCATCATAGTCGTGCGAGTTCTCGTCGAAGAGGGACAGACTCTCGAGGAGCATGTTGTTGAGCGTGTCTAGGGTGAAGTAGCTGACACAACGGTCATCGAGGTTGTCGATGACGTCGGCGATGCCCTCGAGCGTTCCGGGATTGTCCCCGTCGAGGCAGCCGTAGCCGGCGCCGTCGCCATCATCTTCCTCGTCGTCATCGTAGAGGGACTCTCCGCTGGCATCAGTATCTTCACCTGTGTCCTCGGTCGCAAAGGTCTCGAGGTCAATAGCCCAATCTGAGGAGCCGGCGAAGTTGAGCGTCTGGATCCATTTGATGCGCTCCGCCTTAAGGTCTCCGTCCATGTAAGCGACCCAGTCGACTGCCCCGTTGTTTCCATATTCGAGGATATTAGAGGCGGAACTTCCATCTATATAGGTCTTCACAATAGAGTAGTTGCCATGTTTGTTGATGATCTCGGTAATCTCGGCGTTCGAGATGTATCCGGCCGTGCTAGTGCAGCGTCCCTTGTACGCCTTCGAGTCCCCCTTTCCGCCAAGGAACGTGCACATTGCATCTTCGCACTTCTGATCTGCCATGCGGAAGCTTCGGCCGTAGCTTGTCACTCCAACGGCAATCTTGGTAGACTTGACGCCAGCCTTGGTAAGCATGGAGAGGGCGTTGTAGGTCTCCGTCTTGTTGACATGAGAGCGGAGGCAGTTGCCGCCTTCACAGCTGGGAATGGCCCATTTGTTATCCACATCTATCACTTGCTGTTAGACATTGAATTGATGCTAAGTAAGATCAAACATACCCCATTGGCCGTGCAAGTCATATGTCATGTAGATGAAATAGTCGACGTATTTGGCCATGTCCTTGACTGGGTATGCCTGTAAGTACCAGAACGATGCGGGGATGGCAATTGAAACGGTCTTGTCTTTTGGGAGCCTGGACTTGAGAAGAGAGAGAAAATCAAGATAGTTGTCTCCCTCACTAGCACTGCCGGGAGGAACGTCTGGGATATCAGGTGCCTGTCAAAGCTAGCGTCAGCATGTGTTACCGTCACTAAGTGGTTGGAGATATCAACTTACACCTGGATATTCCCAATCAAAGTCAAAGCCATCAATGTTTTCCTAATAAATAAATAGTTAGCCCCTAGCAAGTCCCACAAGAGTGTGTATAGGATCATGATACACACCTTCTTCATAAAGCTGACGAGATTATTTACAAAAGTCCCCCTGTACGCCGACGTAGTCGCCTGGCGAAACCTCTGAAAAGTATCAGATCCCGTCGAAAAGTCCCATCCTCCAAAAGAGAGAATCTTCTTGTATTCACCCTCCTTGAATGCACTGAATTCGGTTTCGTAGTCAGAGATGTCGACGTCAAACTCCTCCGTGACCGTCCCAAAGGCAAAGTGCACGTGTGTGAAGTTGTTTTTGGGGATGCTCTTGGGATGCATTGCCAAGCAGTCACGGTCGTAGCTGAACGCCTCATAGTAGCCGATCCTCTTGAACGAGTCTGGGGCTTCGTCGTTGTTCACGACGTCTGAGCCGCAGTGTGAGATGCAGCCGTTTGTGAAGGGCTTGGCTGTTCCGGGGGCTCCGGTGTCTGCCGGAGAGGGGACGCAAAAATCATCTGTCGTTCCGCAGAAGCCCCAGACGTTGCAACAAGCGTTGAGGGGGCATGGATTCAGGTCCGCAAGAGAAGTACCGTCGGTCGGCTTCTTCGTGCCTGGAACCTGTGGTCCGCAGGTAGCGTCCGCGACTGCTGCGGGCATGGGGGGATCTCCTGTGCTCAGACAGATAAGCTGCCCAATTTGAAGTGCACAGCCAGCCCAGCCCCAGGTCTTCTTGTTGAATGAGTCAATGTTGGCCTCCGTGATGCCGAAGGAGTTTGCGATAGAGTAGCAATCGTCCCCTGCGGCGACCTTGTAGCTGTGGCAGCTGCCGTCGGGGTTGGGTTTGGGGCGCATGTCGGGCAGAGTCCCGGCGGTGCAGCAGTAGTATTGGTTTGGCTTGAGCGTGGAGCAAAAGTTTGCCTGCGGGTTGAACTTGGTGAGATTGGCGCTGGAGATGCCGCAGCGAGTCGCCAGGTCGGCACAGCCATCTCCGAACTTGACCTGTTGGGTCTTGCAGTCTGCCCTGGCATAGAGAGTACGTGGCCCCTTGACCCCCAGGGTGGAATTGCTATGAAGGGGAGTGTTTGTGGTGTTTGTACTGATTGTTGAGACGAGAATATCAATGTTCATGCCGGCGGAGGGAGTTGAGCCGCTGAGACAAAGGCCGTTTGTCCAGCTTTTTACCGCAGCTTGGACGACGCCGAGATCAGGGAAGCTAGCAGCATAGACACCAAAGGTCAAGGCTGCCCTTTCAGTCTTGCAAACTTGAAAAGCAGTGCCACCATGCTGTGCTTGATCACGGAAAGTCGACAGCATCGCAGAGACGGAGCTCTGCGCCACTTCAGCTCCTGAATAGAGGCCGACCACAGCAGAGCTTGACTTGGCAAACATGATGGTGGTGCCACACTGAGAGGCTTTTTGCAGAAACATCGTGAGATGGCGGGTGGCTAACAAGACGTCCGTTGCGTTTGGTTTCGAGCCAGAGCCCGGGTGGGACACGCTCCCGTCAACCTCAGGAGTCACGGAAGATTTGACTGTCTTGCCGCCGCAGTTGTTTGAAATGGTGAGATTTCCATGGTCAACTCGACTGCCATCGTCTTGCAGCGGAGGCAGAGATTTTGTGTTGTATGTCTCTTGACCAGTGGACACGCAGGCCCGAATCGTGAGGATGGTTTGAGGGTCGTCGACCAAGGCTTGAACGTTGAGATCGAAGATGATGGGTAGATGGCAAGCCTTGAGCTCCCTCAGATGATGGACGTGCGTCCAGTTGGAGGGGTTTGGACCAGCGTGATTGCAAAGACTAGGGCATTCTTCCGCGTACTGGCCGTTATAGGTGGTTGTGATGGCGCGGCACGGAGAGACGAGGTGGCCCAGGGCGGCCCAGAAGACAATTGAACGCCGCATGGATAAGCAGACTTTACCACAGAGTAGCTAAGGGCGAATTAAGTCGAGGACAGAGACTCATCAGGAAGAAGAAGAACGAAAGGCTTCAATATAGTACCTCGGTGGTTGACTGCCTCTGGGAGTTGAGGGTTGCTGTCCCGTGACTCTGGCCTCATCGGAGCCGATATGTTTCATAGGACATATATCCGCCGCCTCGGTATGTCCTGTTGAGCCTGATGCCGAGTCTCGACTCTTGGCATCTTGTGCTGTTGGTAAGCATCGTGAGCAATATTGTGATATACCCGCCCGGAAGCTCATGGTGTTGAACAGCCAGACACCCGAGGAGATTGGCTACGCCTGCTAGGGCAGATACGGCCCCCACCCTGAGTGCAACATTATACGGCCCCATAGCGGCTTCACGCAAGGGTCTTTGAGTTCTTAAAGCCGGTGCCGACAAGCTTAACCCGATGCTTTGTTTTAGCCATAAAAATCTTCAACGGATATGCAGGGACCTCTTGTTGTTGGTTCTTTGTGGGGAAGTGGATCGTTACAGGGATCCGAATCGCTGAACTAAGACGCTCGCAAATTTCCCTCTTGGGGAACGCTTGAACTTCCCTTGGGATCTTTTGTCTGTCCGGGCCGGGATGCGGTCGACATTTCCGGGCTTCACACATGCTCGTTATCAAACTCGCCTACACAGGAAAAGGGGCATTTCATTCATGTTATCACGCGTTCCTTTGCCATTCTCACCTTGGGTGTCTTGTCCCTGACCTTCACCATCCATTGCCAAACATCTGACTTCATGCTCTGCGTCACCTGCAACAAAGTCACTACCAAACACAATGCCTGGCAGCCCGTTCACGACTCCTGCCTTTCTGGACAATGGCGAGTTCTTCATGGATCAGGGCAACGTCATCCAGATGAACTGGCCAAACGTGTCCGATGCGTTTTCCACGCCCGTAGCCATAGCCTCTGCTAGCTTCCCCGGCTGGGACTGGACTCGGCCTTGGCCGGGAGGCGACATCGTCAACGGCCATTCTGTGCATCTCACAGTCGCGCCAGAGGTTCTCACGGACCCGACAGTCGTGGTGGATGCAACGACGGTACTGTCTTCGTTGACGTTTGGCATTCCCGACAGCATGATTTCTGGCGGAAAGGCGCTTCCCATGGACCCTTCGTGGTACATCTGCCGCCACGTCTTCATCACGACGAAGCCTGAGGCGAAGAAGTCTGCTGATGAGGGCGACGGCTGTGGCTTTCTTGAGCAGGCTTGCCTGGACGACCTCGCGTCCATTTTGAGCAACGACTGGGGAAAGACGGATAACAACACCATGTGCGCCCAGTTGGCTTTTGATCCGTTGCCCGAGAGCTGCGGCAGCTCATTTGGATACGCGCGTCAGGATTCTTGGTGTAAGTTTCAACACAGTTGGAAGATATGATAATGGAAGCGTTTCTGACAAGACTGCATAATAGATGCCGATAACACCGTGATAGCGAACTCTGTCCTGGGGCCTCTCGAGACGATCCCCAAGCAGCAGCAGTACAGCTGGCGTATTGGAACCGGTTATCATTCTCCCTATGATCCCATTCCTTATGAAATAGCCGCCAACAGGACCTATCTCGTGGCCACAGCTTGGGGTTACAGCAAGAAGCTGGCTGCCAGTGCTAGGAAGACACCCAAAGTCACCTGGACCTGCATCTCGTCTGGAGACGCTTATGTGCCCCCTCTTCCGCCGCCGCCGCCGCCTTCGTCGACTACCACCACGACTCCCAGCAAGCCAACCTCAACTCCTACGGTAATTCCCAACACTGACGCCTACTACGATGATTTTACCGCTGGCCTGAAGCAGTGGACGACATACGGTGACTCATTCAGCTCGGATTCCAGGTTGCTTATTGCAGACTATTCCCTTGGGGACAAAGCCTTGCTAAAGAGTAGCTACTCCAATTTCACGTTCGAAGCCGACATCACCTTGCCCAGTGACTCGGGCAATGCAGGTCTCATCTTTCGAGTCTCGAATCCTAGCGACGGTGCGGATGCTTACAAGGGCTACTACGCCGGCATCAGCACGGAGAACAACGTCGTTCTGGGACGTGCAGCCAATGACTGGACCCAAATCAGCCTCGTTGACGTTGATATCGCGGCCAACAAGGCTCATCACCTCAAGGTCAAGGTCCGGGAGAACAAAATCGACGTCTATGTCAATGACATGACTAAGTCATTGATCAGCGCGACAGACAGCACTTACACCAGTGGCATGGACGGTGTGCGCGTCTTTGACACAGGCGCGGCGTTTGACAATGTGCAGATCTTTCCGCTGGCCTTTAAAGATGACTTTACCTCGGGCTCGATGGCCAAGTGGATTTCCTACGGAGGCGACTATGCGACCAAGAATGCTGCGCTAGTTGGCCAAGCTTCGTCTGGTGGCAAGGCGTTGATCCGCGATACGCTGTACAGCGACTTTGTCTACGAGGCGGACGTGACCATCTGGGATGAGAGTGGCGATGCTGGTCTTGTCTTCCGGGCTTCCAGTCCGTATGATGGAACGGATGGCTACTACGGCTATTACGCTGGTTTCGGCAACGGCTACATTGTTTTGGGCCGTTCTGACGACGGTTGGAATGAGCTGGCCAATGTCAACGCATCGATCCAGCATGGCACTGCTCACCATATCATGGTGCGGGCCAGGCAGAACGTTTTGTCCATCTTTGTGGACGACATGAATAAGCCGAAGATTGAGATGGGGGATGACACGTATCTTACAGGCTTGAATGGCGTAAGAGTGTATGAAACCAAAACGACGTTTGACAATGTGGTCATTTACACCATGTAGAGTACGTAGACGAGGCTTGCTGTATGAATTTCATTTTCTTTATTTTATTGTAGCCTCTGGACTATTGTACCTACCAACTACGGTACTGACTACATAATGTTGATTGCGAGGTTGATTGTTGTATGAGTTGAGTTGTTGTAAATGTTTAAGCTTAGAATAAGCTTACCCCAACTGTAGCTGAAAAGCTGTAACCCTTTAGTTCCCGTCTTCCCGGGAACTCACCGCCGATCTCTACTGAGAAGAAAACGCCGCCCAACTACCATCGAAATGAGCTCTTACATGCCACTCACTCTCTACAACCAAATCCCCATTTCTCGTAGTAAGTCCTAGGTGAAAACAGCAATTCATCCGGCAAGCGTAGACCTGAAAGTTCAACCATGGCCTGCAGTGCGATGTGCCCCCTCTTTTACCCCCCTCCCCCTGGTCGTCCACTTCCTCTTTTCACCTAGTCGCATACAGCTTCTGTTGTTGGTTCCAGCACCCTTTGTTTTCCAACTAACTGGACCCCTGTAAAGAGTGGGATCTTTACAAAAACCACGCAGATACAGACCGAAACCCTAGGACTGACAAATGTAACCTGATGTTGGGCCGCTCCATGAAGAATCAATAGTTCTCTGCTTCATTTCGCTTACTGATACAGAATTTATATCCGAGGCCTCGTAAATTTCCCCTCGAATTGGCCTATTATCATGCAGAGTAATTACGCGCCCGACATCACAACAAGCTGCAAAAGGACTCACGAAGCTAAGAGTCCCGAAGTCCTGGAACGACAAAGGTAACCCTATGTTGGGCCGCTCCATGAAGAATCAAAAGTTCTCTGCTTCATTCCGCTTACCCGATACAGGATTCATGTCCGAGCCTTACGTGAAGTTGTTGCTTGTAGCCCTCGTAAATTTTCCCTCGAATTGGTCTGCCATCTGCTCCAACAAAAAACAAGATCGTTCGCTGTGCAATTGATTCAATGAGCCCTACCAGCCTTCATTCTACGGCAATGTATTGACATCGCCGCTGACTTCTCGAATCAAACTCGTTTTATGTGGGCTTCATCATGCATCTACCCAGCCTATTGCTCCTCTGGCCTTTGGCCCTCCTATGTCTGTCTGGCGTTCTCGCCAATCAAGACTCTTCAAAGTACGAATTGATTTTGTACTGGCGCCTCAGGCAATTCATGATCAACTCTGTCGGAGTAAAAGGAAACACCGTCGCACCGGATTGCCCGAGCCCATGCGACTTCAAAGCCTTCATGCAAACACTCACCGTAAAAAGGAAAGGACCGACGCTAAAGAACCCAGATGGCGTGACCAACCAAAAAGACGCCAAAGGGAGAGCACTCCATCAGTATTACCCGGATTACGACAAAGACTTCACCGTTTTCACCGACAAGCTGTTTAGCGATCCCGAGGCGGCTGTCAAGGCGCTTGACAATGTTCAATTCACCGGGCAATTCAAGAAGGAATCACAGTTCAAGGGCGCAAAGACCTTCGGTGATATCATTTTAAGTGTCTCAGACGCCATCAAGAAATCCCAGGCAGCACTCGTCGCGGCCGGGAGGGACCCCAACGGCGGGTGGCTTAAGGAGATCAGGAATCTGGTCGGGATCGCGGCCAATGGGCGTCGCTATAACCGGGCGACAGCAATGACCGAGGAGTTCGAAAAATGGCTTAAAGCAAATGGACTCGAGGGTCTAGAGGTGAAAAAGACCGATCCGATTCAACGCGCGCCATTTGTCTACCAGAAGATAGATCTTCAAGCGACATATGATGAAGGTGTAAGGCGGGGCGTGAAAGGGATAGAGGATTGGGAAATCAAGATCAAGGTATGGGCTGTGATTCGGAACGCACAGGGCGCTGCTCTAGGCCATGTTAGGTGTATCCGTGGCCTTGACAAGATTGCTAGGATTCTGGACGCTAAATGCAAGTAAACAGCTTGTCTACCCCGAAACGAGAGGTGGTTATTGCTTTTCAAATGGGCGTCTCCTCAATTCAGCAGAAAAATTATATTCAGCCTACAAAGATACTTCATCTTGGTTAATACTTGCTTGAAATGTAATCTTCTTGCACCAATAGTTGCTTCACTCCTTTATCTGAGACCTGTTATTAAAATGATTGTTTATTCAACTCGGCTTAAATATCATCAAAGTTGGCTATAATTACGCTATAATCATCTTCAGAGATCCTCATAACTATGAACTTCAAAATAGTCATCTCGAGCAATCGGATGCTCTACAGAAGGCACCATGCCCACATTCCCATCCACATCGCAGTCGTCGGTACAAAGCATAAACAGAATTTTGGGTATAACTCGCGGTAGCTCTTTCTTGGCCTGTATAACCCAAGGATTGTCATCGTCGAATCGATTCTCGTATTTATCACCATTCTTCATATAGACCAACCGCCGGCCGTCTGGAAGCTCCTCAATAATTGGATTCCAGGCTGAAAATGGATCCCCATCAAAGGGTATGCAGTTTTCCCAGCTCATCTTTGCGCGCAGCCACGCAGTTGCCATCATGAGCCAGTCCACCTTTTCCGTCCAGTCTTGTACGCGAGATCGAAAGATGGGCGACAGGATGAGAGAAAATAGTTTGATGACTTCAGTTCTTTTGCGGTTGTGGATGTCTCTCTCAAAGAGGGCGTGGAAAGAGCTGATGTTTTGCTCATCGTCAAAATCCACTAGTTGAACTGGTGCATCAAGCAGCAGGCCAAAGAGGCCCGACGCGACGGCGTGCCTTCTTTTTGCATGTATAGTGATGAAGGCCATGGTAGCGGATAGGGAGATATTCGTAAATGGCCTCGGATCATAGTAAGCGTACTCGTTGTAAACCACGTTCAAATCTTCATCTACAAAGTCGTCTCTGATTTCAATGTACAGACGCTGGCGCATCCTAGACACGTCTTGCAATCCCAAGTCAAAATCGAGGTAGTACTCGGAAGGTATTGACAACGGGACCGTGTCGAGCCAGTTTAATCCGTCCTTGATAAACTCATCGACCAGCTGTTTATTTAAATCGTGGTACCCGTAGTCCCAAGTTGCCTCCTCCGTAACGTTGAGATGATAAGTGTCTAAACGAGGCTGAATCCATATAGGCCCTAGGTTCCAGTTATAATTCTGCGAGACCATCTTGCCCCAGCGCATGGCGACTTGTCTTGATTCGCGACAGACTGAGGCAATACGCGGCGGAGCAGCATTCTTGAGAGATGGCCGCACAGACCAACATTTGTGCTTCTTACGGAGGCGCTGAACTTCATAAGGATCGTCTCTCTGGACAACTCGATGAGGCAGACAATAGAACCAGATAGCCAGGCGAAGCTCTACTGGCAAAAGTGCGAACTGGGGGAATGCAGTCAATTGTAATTCCATAGTGAAATAAAAGAGATTGTTACTGTATTTGCTTAAACTGCGTGGTGGAAAAGAAAGAGATTTTCCATATGGGATGTATAGAAAGTGATTTCTTTAAGTACTGTCAAAAGCTAGCTTTTATAATTGCAACGATGGGCTTACGGAGTAGGGCGGACTGGATTAATTATAAACCGATAAGTTAATTAAAATTATTATAGCTTAGGTATTATTAATAAGGAAATTATTATAAATATTAATTAAAATTTAAATAAAAATAAAATAAAAACATTATAGTTTTTTATTTTATTTATGTTAAATAAGTTAATAAAATAAAATTAAAATAAATATTATAATAAATATTAAAATAAATATTAAAATAAATATTAAAATAAATATTAAAATAAATATTAAAATAATAATTAAAATAATAATTATTATAATTTAACTTTTAAAATTATAATAACAAATTTATTAAGTAAATAAAACTAAATTATTTATATTTAAAATATAAACTTAAAGTTAAGCTAAAAGTAGTGTTTATAAAGTAATAAAAAATAAAATTAAACTTAATATAGTTTTATAAAATAATAAAAAATACTAATTTAGTTTAATATAATATTTATTTTTTTTTAACTTAAAGTAAATATTTATATAAATATTTTACTTTTTATAATTATAATAGTAAAATAGTTTTTTTTTAATTAAGTTTTTATAAACTATAGTTATTAATAAACTATAATTTATAAAAGGTTTTATAAATATATATAATAAAAAAAATATTTATAATTTATAATTAAATATAACTTTAAAATGATACTTTATAAAAAATTAAAAATAATTATATAAATACTTTTAGGTAATAAAAAAACTATTTTAAATTAATATTAAAATTTATTATATTAATATTTTAAAAAATAATAGAAAAATATAATAAACTAATATTAACTATTACTTTTTTTATTATTAAAAAAATCTTTTATTTTTAATAAAATAAAAACTATAATTAAAAACTAAATATTAAAATAATTTTATAATAATATAACTTTTATAAAAAAACTATTATATTAAAATTAAAAAATCTAAATATTAAAAAAACTATAAAAAAAAATAATTAAATTAGTTTATAAATATTTAATTTATAAATGTAAAAGAATTAAGAAAATAATATAATAAATATAAAAATATTATATATTTAAAAAAATGAAAATATTATTAAAAAAATAATTAAATATTATATAATATATACTAAAAAAAATAAATTAATATTTACTTTATAATATACTTTATTTTCCTAAGTATAAAAAATAAACTACCTAAAAAAACTAAAATTAAAATAATTATTATTAAATTTTTAATTATTAACTATTAATTAGCCTAGTAAATCTATATTTTTTCTTTTATAAATAGTTTAGGTTACTTTTTTTTACCTTATTTATTTTTAAGGCTTTAATATACCTTCTCCACTATATTAATTATATTTTTATTATAAGTTTTCGTTACAGTAGCTATTATTTTTACTATAGTTATAAACAGTTTTTTATTGCTTTTAGCTATTTTAGCTATTTATACATTAGATTTTTAATTAACCTTTAAATTATCTTATAGTAATTACTATAAAGATTCTTTACTTTTATATTATATTATTTTATTAAGTTTTTTAAAAAAAATATATAATTTATTTTTAAAAATTATTATTGCTTTTTATTACTTAATGAATAATATAACAGCCTTTTTACTTTAATTAAGTTATTAAACTATAATTTAAAATTTTTATATTATATTTAAACTTTATTATTTAAACTTTTTTATATATTTTAAGTTTAGTTTTAAACTTTAATAAACAGTTATACTTTTTATATTTCTTTT
>NW_014013704.1:0-23054 GCF_000170995.1 Trichoderma virens Gv29-8
ATAATTAATAATATTAAAAAACTATATAATAAATTATAAATATAATTTAAATTTATATAAAAAAAAATAAATAAATTTACTAATATATAAAAAATTAAAAAATTAACTTTTTAAAAAAGAAATATAATTTATTTACTTTAATACTTTAAAAATAAAAATATAGTAAATATTAAAATAAATTAACTAAGTAATAAACTTAATTTTAAAAAACTTAAACTATATAAAATTTTAAAAAAAATTAATAATATTAACTATAAACTTAATTTTTTAATATAAAAAAAAAAAAAAATAAAATAATATATTTAATATTTTACATTTTATTATTAAAAAAAACATTAATAAATAAAAAAATAAATAAAATTATAAAAAATAAAATTATTATTAAAAATAAAAAACTTAAATATAATATTAAAAAATTTACTATAATAAAATTTAATAAAAAAACCTAATAACTTAAATATTTAGTAAAATAAAAAAACTATAATAATATTAAAAATATATAAAAACCTATTAAATATTTTAAAAACTTAAAAAAGCTTTTTAATAATTTTTATTAAAAACTAAACTTAAAAAAATTAATAAAAAAAAATTAAAATTAAAATCCTTTTAGTTAATAATATTAACTATAAAACTTAAAATTATAAAATTAACTAAATTAAATAATAATATTATAGTTTAATAAACAGCCTTTACTTTTTATACTTTATACTTTTTACATTTAATTTATTTTAACTCCTTTAAATTATTAATATTATAAACAATTATTTATTTTATTTTTTTAAACTATTTACATTTTTAAATATAAAAACACTTTACTTAAATATTAACCTTAAGTTATATTTTTTTAATATTTTTTAACTTTTTATTTAATTTTAAATAATAAAATATAATTTTATATATTTATTATAAAGTAAAATTAAATATTTTATAATATAATTTTTAATTTTATATATAAAATAAATATTAATAAAAATTTTCTTTAAAAATAATATATTTATAACTTTATTTTTTATAATAAATATATAATTTTATAATAAAAATAAAATTCTTTAATATAATATTAATAAAACTTTTATATTTTTTTTTTATTTAAAAATACTATTATTATTATACTTTTATTTATAATTAATTATAATAAAAAAATAAAAAAACTAAAAAATAAAGAAAAAAGTTAAATAATATTTACTAAAAGATAAAAGTAAATACTTATATACTACCTTAATTAAGTCTTAAGGATAAAATTAACAGAAAAAGAGAATTATATTATAACTTAACTTTTATAGTTATAATAATAGGCCTATAGGGTAGGCGGAATTAAATAAACTAAAAACTAATAGGCTAATTAAAAATATTACTGCCTTAATTAAAAAAGCTAAGAAAATTAATTTTCTAAGATAATTTAAAAAAGCTAAAAAAGTTAACTTTTTACTATAATCTAAAATATATAATTAAATATATAAGTTTACGTTCTTATATTTATTTAAATAGCTTAAATAGCCAGTTGTTAATATAATAATTAAATTAAATTTAGCTATTATATTTACTAACTACGTAACATTAATAAGACAACGCTTATACCTAACCTAACCGCTCTGCTAACATAAACCTAAAACCTAAAGGTTTATCCCTTAGAAACAGCTAACCTATACCAACATATAGGACCCGGTTCGTCACATTGTATTTTTATTTCATTTTATTTATTTATTTTTTATTTTTCGAATATAGGGCTTGTCTGTAAATACGTCTATCTCTTTATTGTACATAGCTCCCTTGGCTCCTTTATATTATTGTAGCATTCTCTACTGGTTGATACTGTTATACTTGACTTCCTTTAATATAGTTAAGTGGTTGTGGTTTCCAATTCTAGTAGCTAAATATCCGCTCCGTAGTATTCTGCCGGTGTTCACCGCCTGGCTTTATATCGAGTCGTAACAAAATTACTCTATAATAAAGAATGAGAGCAATAACAACTATGGCACTGTTTGGCGATATACTCGTAAGTTATAATAAGTAAAATTGGCTAAAAGTACTAAAGCTGCGTAGTGAATATAAACAGTGCAATGTTCTCTATATCTATATGTAGAACCGATAAATGCCAGTGCTTCTGGCACCACCAAAATTACTAGCTGATCTAAGTACTTGTTTTCGGACGTTTTACTATCTAATAAATATGCAGGATTTTATGCTTGAAGCCTTCTGACCTCCAAGGGGATTATGATGTGCAAACGACAGCAGGATTATAGATTTCAGCGGTGGGCAAAAACCTGTAGGACTTCGATTTCAAATCGTACTATATCCGAAATATAAGAAACCATGTGTAAACACGAAAATATAGTGATAAACAGGGCTGATGGTTTAAATTTTGCTTTTATACGTTTAGCATATTACAATACAATTCAACATGTATGGCAAATAGCAGCTAAGGAACAAACACAAGATGCAAATGTTAGACCAAAATTTACCACTTTGCTTTCACCGGTCGGATATAGCAAAATTGCGGCATATGTGCCATCTTGTCCGTCGCTGCATAGCTGCTCAAAGCCTCTGGGCATTTGTGAAGCTCAAACTTCCACACAATTAGTGTAAGAAGCTGTTTCATCTGCACATAAGCCATCCGGCGACCGTAGCATCCCCTTTCTCCGAGCCCAAAGGTCAACATCGGCCCAGCTGCGGCGTCGAATTCTGTCTGCCCTGCTGCATTTGTTACCAGCCACCGGTCCGGATTGAAGATAGCCATGTCACTGTGCTCCCAGCTGCCCACCTTGTCCTTTGACTCTAGAGATGACTTAGTTCGTAGTGAGTCGTCGATTTCGAATTCCGGAGAGAAGAAGCCAGGACCATTGCCCATGAGGAATACCTCGGTGCCTTTGGGAATAAAACAGCCCAACACCTGAGTGTCCACAACAGCTGTCCGAACAGAAGATGCCTCTGTCAAAGAACAGCGGAAGATTTCCTCCACTACAGCATCACGATAGTGAATGATAGTCGTAGTAATTTCTGCCGCTGAGGGTGCGCGGCCGTCCGCCGCAGCTTCACTATGTGCCTTTCGTAGTTCGTTCCGTAGCTTCGTTTGGACGTCCTGATGGTCGGCGAGATATTTGAGTGCCCATGTAACAGATGTAGCTGTAGTATCCTGAGCACCAACTACAAATCCGAGAATCTATAAAACCACAATCCATTAGCAAGGATAAGGTATTAAAACTCCAGTTAAGAGAGAAAAATAGGAACGGCGTAATATGGAATAATAAAATAAGAACAGACATACCTCGTCGGATATGCCTCGTGAGAAAAACTCTGGAGATCTGTTCTCCTTGTCGGCGAGTTGAAATTCTCGAATCACTATATCATCAATGGCGCATTGTACTTGGGCTTCTTTGCCATCCTTGGAGGCTGCCATAGCCCGATCAACCGCTCTGCGAATTTCTTTTTGAATAAGCTCGTCCTTGTCTCGAAATGATTTCTTTAGTGTCGGCGTCTGCCTCAGCATCCAGTGTGCTAAGGCAGGTACCGGCGACTTGATGCATGCTTCGACGCTGTGCATAATATTCAGAATAGACTGCATAATATCCGGATGCGGTGCCTTGGGCAAAGTTATGGGCGCATCTGGATCGCTAGGGACATCAACCTCTTTCACGGTAAGATATAGACGAAGCTGTGCTTTACTGTTACTGTTGGCCGGATCTTTTCCAAAGACAATGGGCCAAATGGAGTCCATGGTTGTGCAGTAAACATCGTTGGCCGCAGCAAACGCATGACCCTTGGATAGTCTTGCCTTCTCCTCCCACAACTGCAGTAAATCAAGGCCAGCCGCATGTACAAAGGGTGCAGCAATATCTTGAAGAAAGCCTGTAGCCATGATACCTTGTATCCATTTGCGGTGCTTCCTGAATTTGTCATTCGTCTGCATAACAAAGTGACTCTCAGGCACAATACCACCAGAAACATCTGCAATAAATTTAGAGCGGTCAAACTCTTTTGTACGACGAACCAGGATATCTTGTGCCTCTGGGAAGTCGGTAACGACGACGCAGGGACGACCGAATGGACGGTTGAACAGCTGGACAATCGGCGATTTTAACTTGACATTCTGTGCGCTCATCCAAGAATGTACTTCCTGTGTCTTGCCCACATGTTGTACCATGGATGGGACATCGCCAAGCAGAGATCTGATTGCCTCCGGGTTGTAGGGAATGCCTGGAATCGGCTTGGGTAATGCCCAGCGGTAGAGCAGGTATAGGGCGACAATGGCACCACCCGCGTACGCAAAGTACGGCGATGCCTCTTGCATAGTACCAATATTGGTTGGAGAGAGCAATTCTTGCAAAAATGTTGAAATGCGTTTCAGCACATCCTGGAATGAAGCAATATCCAAATCGGCCATGTAAGACTTGAGAGAGGATGGTGTCGCGTCGCGAAGCAACGTCAGTGGCTGGAAACCCTCAAGCTGGGCCATGGCTACTGCCTGTGCGTGGTGTTCGGGTTTGGCGAAACCAGATTCTAAAATTCCAAAAAACAGAGAAGATAACTGTAACTGTATAAGAATGAAAATGTGAATGCAAAAGTAAACGAAATAGAGGCAGAGGATAACAAGACAGGAAAAAAAAAAAAGGTTAAATAAAACAGGCTTGTTCAAAGTGAATTGGACGTGCACCCTTTACACCCTCTCCTCCACACAATACCATAGCTGCATTTGGGTGCTTAAAGTTGCTTGACTTTAAGGTGCAAATTGTATTACAGTAGTAGCCTAGTCAGATTTAGAGATCATGCCACCGTGAATGTGAATCGGTAGGCAAGCACAATCCCATTCCAGCGCACATCCACTAAATGCACCTCTAAATGCACTTAGAAATTTGGAGGACGGAGCAAGCGGCGCATTCACTCATAAGCCTTTGTACTGTATGTCTACTCATGTACAACACTCTTTTCAGACGGTACGTTTGGACTATAGATAATTGTCGTCGTCACTATGCTTGTGATGGAGGCACTGCATTATTTTTCGCGGTCGGGCGGATGCAAAGTTGCAGGTGTATCTCCCTCCTATTGTGATTTTTTTTCTTTTGTAAAAAAAAAAAAAAAAAACAGCCCCTTCCTTCGCGTGGCTGTTATTATGTAGGTGACAGTCTGTCCGTTACACTATGCCTAGACAATTAGAGAAAGTTAATAAAGTTATCGTGATTTCTTTCTCCTTTGATAAAACAATTGCAATTGATCAAACGATTGGCTTCACAAGGGTTGACTACAGCGACAAGCTACCATCCATGTTTATGTAAACTTGGCTTTCCCTAGAGAGCATCTAACATTTCATCACAGAGACAGTGCCTACTTGATCTAGGTTTTATTATTCTTATTGATTTAGTTTAAACTGTGTAGGATCCTGCACTGATTCGGTACCGATCGTAATAAATCAGTAGAGTTGTGGGAAGACGGAGTGAAGTCAAATTACAATGAGTGCTTCCGCCAATCTAATACACGGCCCCGGCCCCCCAAGAAAAAAAAAGCGACTTGTTCAGTCGTAACAAAACCCCTCTCAATATGTTCGACAGATAACGACTTTCCAAAAAAAAAAAAAAAAAGAATTGCGTATGATACGATATCAGCCAAAGCTCGACCATCGACGCTGCTT
The DNA here is from genome assembly GCF_000170995.1 of Trichoderma virens Gv29-8. Lineage (NCBI taxonomy): Eukaryota > Fungi > Ascomycota > Sordariomycetes > Hypocreales > Hypocreaceae > Trichoderma > Trichoderma virens. Next base: position 5,624 of record NW_014013704.1, read on the forward strand.
TACGCATAAAAGAATAAGAGCAGCAAGCGCACTAGAATCTCACGGAGCCAGCACAATCTGTCCTCAATGCCGTATGTGATTGGTAGGAGGTTTCGTGTATTCGAATTGGCTTGTCACTCTTTTGGCCTAGACTTGTGGTGAGCGCTACATTTTCGCCCATTTCCGACGATATACTATTCCTTCGGGATCTTCATTTGCACCCTTTGCACCGCTGCAGTTTGCCTCCATAAAAAAAGCAACCAGTCGCTGCAAGTGAGATTGTAAGACCTAAATTAGGTGCGGCTTTACGCCAAGGGGGCTAGAATGGCGCTATATTACAGTGGAGAATAAGTAATTCTGAGCCCAAGTCGCAGGAGACCAGGCTGTAAGTGGCTCGATACTATTACTTATTTTCTTCGTTCTTACGGAGTACACCATTCCCCCTCTTCTACGGTTTCCATACTGTTTCCACATTTTCAGGGCTGTTTGGAGCTTCAGGTAGGCTTTTCCTTCTATTCTACCCACGATCTTACGTAGCAATGTAAATATTATTAACTTACCTAGATCTAACGTTAACTTATATATTTTTATACTCCCTATAAATATTACAAAAGTTAACTTAGCATAGGCCCTGTTGTATTACATAAGTTAAGATTAAAGTTTTCATTAATATTAAATTATATATAAATAATAAAATACTTATTAATTTTTTATATTAATATTTATTATATTAAGTTATAGTATGTTTTTATTTTTAGTATACTTTTCAAATGATATATTATATTAAAAAGCAGTTATAAATTTCCATTTTAACTTTACTAATTTATATTTTATTAAAAGTAGGATTTCTATATTTTATTTAGTAAGATAAAACCTTTTTAAACTAAACTTAAAATAGAATTAGTTATTAAATCCTCTGTTATAAGCAGGATACTGCTAAGCGTAACGTATTTATAAATATATATTAAGTTAAGGGTATTTATTTCTATATTTATTTTAGTATATATGCAATATCCCTTAGATTTTCTTACATTTTAATTATCTAAGTGTTTAAAAAATATATAAATTTTACTTTAGTACCTTTAATAAAATAGTAAGTAAAGTATAGCAACTCAATATATTATACTTTTCTTTATGTAATATAACAAAATATATACTAAACTAACTTTTGTAATCTTTGTGGGATATAGCCTAAGTTGTCTTTTAGTATTAAATTAAATAGTTCCTACTTTATCATACTTTATTTTCTTAGTTACAATTGTCTGTTTTTTTTTTAAAAAAAAAATTTTTTTAATTTTAAATTAAATGTTAATTTTAAATATCTTTTAATTTTCAATTCATTTTCAATTCATTTTCAATTTATTTTTAAACTACCTATTCTATGCTAAATTAGAAATCTCAAGACCCGATTAACGGCGTCGTTCCACCATCTACCATCCGTTCTTTAACAAGTGGCTTGCTCGTTAGTTTAATACTATTGGACACTTTTTCGCAGCTCATCCTCTATACCATTCCTTGCTTCATATCCAAGGCGTATTTTTGCCTTCTTCCATCGTAAGTCCACGTGTTATATATAAAGCAGAGTATATACATCACCAGAGGTGGCTTGATCCCAGAGGGGCGCATCACCGCCTCCGACAAGGTTGCTATCCACCCAGCCGCCCACTCTTCCGATCTTGGTATTTTCCTGCCTTAATCCGTGCTCTTCCATTTTCAACTCGTGAAAATTAACGCTAAGAAGCCTTATTTATCTGCTTTCTGGCAATCTTCAGTATGAATGGTGAAACGAACGGCCAAGTCAATGGCCATACCAACGGTCATACCAACGGTGTCAAATTGAATGGGGATTTGGGACATGATCATCATGATTTAGATGCCGTGATCGTTGGTGCCGGGTTTGCTGGGGTGTATTTACTTTACCAACTTCGCAAAGAAGGCTACAAAGCGAAGATTGTTGAAGCAGGAACCGCCCTTGGGGGAGTTTGGCATTGGAACTCTTACCCCGGTGCCCGTACTGACACACCAATCTCTACCTACTGTCTGAACATTCCGGAGGTATACAACACCTGGACTTGGTCAGAAGAGTACGCAAGCGACCAGGAAATCAAAGCTTACTTTCAACACATCGACAAAGTCTGTGACATCAGTAAAGACACAATCTATGGTGAAAGAATTACCAAAGCCACATTTGACCAAGCTACCGACAAGTGGCAGATTGAGTCTGATCAAGGAACAACATTTACCGCCCAATTCTACATGCCTTGTCTCGGATTCTCCTCAAAAAGACTTGAACCTTCATGGCCTGGCATGAGGGATGTCTACAATGGCAAGATCATTACTCCTGATGATTGGCCGGCTGGCTTGGATCTCACAGGCAAGAAAGTGGCTATTGTGGGAACAGGAGCAACTGGCGTTCAGATTGCCCAGGAGGTAGCCAAAACAGCTGGTGCTCTGACATGCTTCGTTCGCACCCCAAATCTGTCATGGCCAATGGTGTCGAGGAAAATCGACCCTGTGAAAGCCGATGAGGAAAGGCACCGTCTGCCCTATCTTCTGGGGGAGTTTCGCTTCACCACCGTCGGAGGATTTCTCTTCGAAGAAACGAGTCGTTGCGTAATGGATGATACCCCAGAGCAACAAGAGGCCGTGCTCCAAGAGATGTATGACTACGGTGGCTTTCGAGTATTCTTCCAAGGATACATTGATGTGTTGGGCACACAAGAAGGCAATGATGTGATTTATAATTTCTGGCGCCGGAAGACCCATGAACGTATGACAGATAAGAAGAAGGCTGAGCTCTTGGCACCGCTCAAGCCACCACATCCATTCGCCGGGAAAAGGACTTCCCTCGAGACCGGATATTACGAACAGATGGATAAGCCTCATGTCACTTTGGTAGATGCCAAAAAATTCCCAGTGGTCGAGGTGGCTGCCAATGGACTTGTCACTTCTGATGGAAAACTTCATGAAGCTGATTATATTATCCTGGCCACAGGGTATGATGCTGTGACGGGAGGGTTCCGTGAGATCGAAATGACTGGCCTTGACGGAATTACTTTGGAGGAGAAATGGAAAGACTCAACAACCTCCTATTTGGGTCTCATGGTCTCAGGCTTCCCGAATATGTTTTACGCTTATGGCCCACTGTCCCCTACGGCATATGCAACTGGTCCTGCCGTTGTTGAGTCACAGACGCACTGGATGCTAGACGTAATGAGAAAGATGAAGGAGAAAGGAGCTACTCGGGTTGATGCTACCGTGGATGCGGAACAAAAGTGGAGGGAGAAGATCAATATGATCCATGCATGGACTTTGAGGGAGAAGGTGGAGGGAAGTTGGTATCTTGGGTGAGTATTTTCATTACGAATCGCTGGAAGGTGAATTTCACTGACTTTTTATGCTTAGACTAAATGTACCTGGAAAGCGACGTGAAACCCTCATTTGGGCCGGAGGTCTACCCATGTACAGGAAAGAGATCTGGGATGCAATTGAGCCAGAGCTTAAAGGCTTCACACTGAGCTGAGCTAAAGTCCCTGTAGTAGACTAGGGGGGGTTCTAGACATTATAGCTCTGATCTTTGCTTGACCTTATGGATGATCGAAACCAAATTCTCACGTATTTATGAGTCCGATGTAGTTGGAAACAAACATTTCTTCAAACATGTTCTTTCAGTTTGGGGTTAAGATAAACTAAAAATAAAAGAGACAGAACACATTTCAAGCCGCTTCTTGAACCGCTTTTAATCCCATACGCAGTGATAATCAAGGCACATATTGTCGAAACCCAAAGTCCAAAGCCATGTGCAAACCACAATTCATGTAGTATATATAGCAACTGATCAAGGGCTGACTGAATCGACTCAGAACTTCTGGGAAACTGTCAATAGTCTACATCACACACGTAGTCGGTCATGAGAAGTAACATACTTTGGATTTCGATACATCGTACTAGGGTTGGTAGACCCATTGATGAGTGCCCATTCTGAGGACTCTAGAACGTTCCAACTGGGACAAACTGCTTGAGCCATGGTGGTAAGACGAAAAGAGTAATCCAACAATTCTGGAAGAGCGCACTATGGTTACAGAATGATGAGGTTAAGCTCGGCGAAATTAAAGTCAAACAATTCGATTCTTAGGGAAAAGTCGTATATTGTTTGCAGATAACTATGAATATTCCCTGCCGCGTGTATATATGAACACAGATTATCAAGCGATATACGGAGTACTGAACGCAGCAATTGGCCGTCATCTGAGGCGTGATACATATATCCATCCAAACAAGTTACTGATCGTAAAGTGCTATTGTACTAACCCTGATTGTCTTCGAGATGCGATATGCATCGGGGGTCCCGGGGCCCCCAAAAAAGGAACACACGAGGTCACAACCTTTGGGTGTGGAGTGTGTTCTGTTTTTTTGAGACCCCGTGCGGGGTTCTGCGATAATGTCTGATAAAGATCGGAGCTATGAAGTGGAGGTTCGGGGCATAACGTATTTTGTGAACTATCTTACTTACTCAGCCTTGCAGACTCCCTATAGTAATCAAAAGGTGGGCTTCAGTATTTCAAATAAAGTGCCGAAGTTTTAGATATTGTTTACTCCTGATTACATGTTGTGTTTGATATGCGGTTTATTGCCAACGGAAGGACGGAATATGTACACCTTGGGCTTGCGGGCACACACCCCCACACCCTTGACACCCTTGACACCCTTGACACCCTTAGCACCTTAGGGGTTGGAATAGCTAGTTATGCTTTGGTACAAGGCAAATATAATTTTTCTATTCTACATAGTCGAGCTTATCAATTCAAATGGGGGCCTTAAGCTTGGGAGCTGGGTTAATCCAACAGAGTAGTTGCTGTTCTCTCGGCAGGCAGTCCTTAATCGGAGGTGGACTTGTATAGATATGTGATGATAATGGCACAAAAAGAACAAAAAAAGGGTAGTGAACTAGAAGTAAATGGAAAACATGCATTGAAGGACAGAGGAAGAAGTAAACTAAGATATTGTAATGGCAGTGTTTCTTTTTTCACTCTGAAGACTCCAAAAACCTTGGTAATTCTATTTCAACCTTCCACCTGTTGCATTCATAATGAGCATTTTTGAAACTGCCTCATACTTCTCACTGGCTTGTATTTTCTATCTACCCTTCACTCTCGTATCTTACATGTTATGTCCTGCTGGCTTGTAGCTTTCGTTCTGTATGATTTCTATCCACTACGCACTTCAGTCAGTAAATTCGAAGGTTTCAGCTACTCTCTCGCAGCTACTAAGAAGTATTCACTCACATAATCATCTGGATCCTGGATAAATGCGATCCTGAACGGCCCATCTTCGAGACGTTTGTGCCAGCGAACCCCCTTCTCTTCGAATCGTTTACACGCTTCTTGAATATCATCCACAGAGACACAAATATGGCCGAACCCTTCTGGGTCAGTATTACCATTGTGGTATTGCACATGTTCCTCGCTCCCGGGGATATAAACCAACTCGAGTAACGTTTCTTGAAGCGGATCAGGATTAGGTTCGGAAACTTCTTTGCCCAGTTTAGGCTTGCAGTATCCGAGGAAGAAACTTTCATAATTTTGGTCGAGATTGTGGTGAGTGTGATGCAGCATCATGCCAAATACATTTTGATAATATTCGAGAGAAGCGTTCTTGTCCTTGACACGAAGCATGGTATGATTGAACCTATATTTCTCAATGTTGGTTGTCTTGGGTTCCGGATTTGTAACCGCATCATTCTGTGAGATGAGCTTCACCCAGTACTCATCTGGATCCAGGACATAAGTAAACCCGTGTTGAGACTGTTGATGGTGGAATCCTGCTTTGGATAATCGATCGCAGGCAGACTCCAGATCATATACCGAGACACAGATATGGCCGAAACCTTTGGGATCCATGTTTCCATTATGTGTTCTCTCAACGTCATAATTGTAGCTAAGTTCGATGACCCCTTCTCGATCACTCATATGTCTCCCCTGTGAGACGGATCCTTGATTGTCTACATTATATGCCTCGTCAGAATAATTGCTCAAGAAGTAAGATATATTCAAAACTCACCGTAGGCAAGAAAATACAAATCAAGCTTGAAATCTGGGAATCTAAACTCTTGTAGCACAGACATGCCAAGTTGCTTATAGAACTTGACGCTTGCCTCAGGGTCTAGATAGATGGTATCATTGATTAGAATCTGATCTGAGCAAATGCACATAATTTCTTGTACAGGTGTATGTCAAATTCGTACTTTTAACCCTGAGCATGGTGTGGTTTAGCTTATACTTGGATGTACCTGTCATGGTAGATGCTGCTGTCGATAATGGATTGTTTACTACTAGGTCTCAATATGCCTCTCGCGAGTTGAGCTCTTCTTCATCCTCTAATAAACTAAGCTCACCACATTAAGAACAGTATGCCCTATTGCTCATCCAAATTGAATGTCTGAAAGCCCCACAGGAACCCTACTTTACTTGCATGAATATATTGGGATCGAAAAATATGCAAGTAACCCAACCGCCGTGATTTTTCACCATGTGCCATTGGACACCGACTCCATAATAGTGGTAGTAAACACCCTCTACACCTTAGATGAGAATAGTTATCGGTTCGGGTTTCACAACCACCCCGTCAATGTCGCAGAACCCTTCACATACTATTCCTATTCTAGTCATAAAACTTTCAACCGATTGCATCGTCAGCCCCACAGCCCACCCTTTGCACCTCCTTGAAGGGTGCCATGCTTCCATCGTTTCTCGGGCTTGCTCCACGAGCCTATTCTAGTATACCATTCTCCGCGATCTCGCTTCCAAGGTAGAGAAGAAAAGTGTCAATCATGTTCAATGATCAAATAACTGACCTGCGTTATCGAATTCTTGAATCGGTACATATGCAGCTATCAAGGTATTTTCCTTTTTTGTGAATGTGCCATCTATCTATGCTCTCGCTTAAGCAGAAACAGTTTAGATCATGAGAAATACAAATAGGGGTCTGGTACGGTAAGTACATGTAGCTAACTCCGCTTTGTACGAGAGAATTACACTGGACCGCCACTTTCTTTGTTGCTTGTTTCTTTGTCGAAATGACTTCTTGGGCTTCACTGGCCAAAATGAACGCAACCGTGAGCGACGGCACACGCACCGTTGCTGGTAGTCGAGATCTCTGTCTACATTCAGATTCTTGCTGTGAGGAGCGTACTTCTGTTTGGGAAATATGTGTTCGATGAAATTGCTTGCACCTGAGCGTCCGTCCTCTCTCTGGATATTCTGTGGCAATACTCCCCAGAGAAGGACTCAGCCCCAAGGATGGCTATCTCAAGAATGCCAATAAAGCCACCGCTGCAGAGTTGAAGCAATTCTCTGGTTCATTCTAGATGATAACAGGAACTGGGCCCAAGGTTATTCTGCCAAACAATTATGCCGACGTGCTACGAAACCGACCCGAGCTTGACTTTCTTTGGTTACTATTCGGGGTTCGATGGCTTCGGCGCCAGTTTAGATAACCCCACCCTCATACCGCAAACTTTTATAAATAAAGCTAACGCAAAGTCTCGGCCTTGATACAAACCATGTTGTGGAAGAAACTGCGTACGGTACAGTAAGTTTGAGTAAGCTGTACGGAGAGAATGAGGAATGAAAGTCAAGTTCAGTGAGAAAAAAAAAAGGTAGAGCCATTGTATATCTTTAAAGATAATGCGAAAGCCGCTATGAGAGTAGCCAGCATCTCTTTTGGATTCAAAAATGGCTAAGTGGAGTCCGCTTATGCATAAGAGAGGTGCTAGGGGTGTATTCTTACCCGCCCTTTATTTTAAAGGGGGAAATTAGCTTTTTCAATGAAGTAAAGGATACTTAATAAATAAGTTTTTAATATTATTGTATTAATAAAAAAGTTAAAAAATAAAATATTTTTCTTATAAATTAATATTTTAGTTTATATTGTATTGTATTAAAGATATAAAGTAAATACTATTTTAAATATAAAATAATAAATAAAATAAAAAGTATTAATATATATATATATATATATATATATATATAAGTATAAATATAAAATATAGTAAATATAATAATAATAAATAAAATTATTATATTATATTATTTTAAAACTTTTTAAATTTAAAACTTTTTATAAAGTTAAATTATAAAATTAAAAGTTAAATAACTATAAATTTAGTATTTAATATATATATAAAAGGGATTATTTAAATTTTATAATTTAACAATATAATTTATTATTAATATTTATAAAATTTAATGTAATTATAAATATTATAATATATATTTTTATTATTATATTATATTTTAATATTTATACTTTATAAATATATCATATTTTTCAAATATTATTAATAAATAAAAAAATCAACTGTTTGAAATTAAATTTAATATATTATTTTATTATTAATTATTTTATTTAAAATACTTTATTTTATTATTAATTATTTTATTTAAAATATTTTATATTTTATTTTACAATATATAATTTTTCTATAAAACAATTTAATATAAAATAATATATTAATTTAAATTTATTATTTTAAAATCTTAGTATTTTTCCGTTAGTGCATCGCTATTAAAAATTCATTTATTTAGTATACTTTACCTCCTTAAAATAGCTAATTTCCCCCCTAAGAATAGGGGAGGTTATACTTGCCCAGCTGTTCCCTAAACGAAGGATTTTCAGAGCATGTGATCACCCCTGATCACCTACGAATTCACGCGAGATTCACAAACGACGTCCCTGAACGTGCAAGCTAGTTACATGTAGATCCCCAGCTCTTTGCACATGTTAAGCACATCGAGAGTAGGTCCTGCCTTTGTTTACTTTCTCCTATTTCGTACGTTAAACCGGAGAACTTCTAACATTCGCGCCTTTTCAATTGCCTTGTGAGCAGAGGAAAACCCTTTCGGAGCGCGGCACCACCATGATGTTTCAAACGACAGCATCCCTTCTAAGCTTAGGCATTGCAATTGGCACCGCCGTCGGTACGGTTGTGTCGGTTCCGTCGCCTCGAGATCTGCTTGATGATCCATGTGCTACCTTCAGATTGCCTCCCAGAGCAGTCAATGCAACTTTTCTCGATCAAGTTACCGTAGAACAGCCGTGGGTAGAGCCTCCCTTTGGATTTGGCTACGGCAAATGGGCTTTGGCTTGGACAAGCATCGAGCTCTACTGGGACTGGCTGAACATGCAGGTGAGTTGGCTACAATCAGAGAGAGCTAGTAAGGAGCAAGCAATAGCGATTGACCGAATCTGAATAGAATGAATGGTATCCTCTCCACAGCGAGGTAAAAGGCAATCTCGTGTCGGACATCGAACCAACCGTTATTGCGGATGTGAATTCTTTCCAAATGGGCGACAACGACACAGTTATCATCACTCCTGGAACCGACACTCCCCTTCCAGGGGAGGTTTATGCTTGGAATTACACCATCCCTGCTGACATTATGGCAGAAACCGACAACACTGCTTGGGTAGGATGGGGTTTCGACTTTTACGAGCAAGGCGCTCCTTATTTTGTTGACTACGACGCCTCCACCACAGGTGTGCTGAACGTTTCCTATGGAATCTCTATCTACAGCCGTCGCGAACGTGGACCAAGCGATCAAACTGTCGCGGAGATTGCAAAGTGCTACGATAAGCTTGGCAGCAAGGACTTTGCAGACTTGTTTAGGTCAATGCGAAGAACGCCTACTGATGGGCGTCGAACTCATACGTTGTCCTGGCATGGGCCATCGGCGGCGAAAGAAGAGAAGCGACGGATCTATGGGAGCATTACAGAGCAACTGCATTTCTAATAGAGCTTCATTCGTGTATTACAACATTTAAGACATGGGGCAACCGGAATGGATGATAAAGAAAGCTTTAGCATGTATTATGCGCCGGAACATTTAGACTACATGTACTAGGCTACCAACCGTTGCCTTAGTGGGAAAACTGCAGGGAAAATGAATAAACATAGAAATTATTCCTTGATACTACCTCTTTGGAGCTATGGAAATTCGCCCTTGATATATGCATATCCCACAGCTTTTATTACACTTGCCCTTCTGTGTGCACTTGGTATATCAATCTCAACCACTATTATGCGAATACCTATCTATCTTATGTACTGGTGCTATCTGACCTTTTGCTCTTCTTCTCCCCAATAAAAAAGAAGCATACCAAAGCTGCCACAGCGCAAATGACAGCCAGAGCTGCGTTCATACAACCATAACCAATTTTTTCCCTCAAGTGACCAGCTAATTCTGGACCGACAGCCAATCCAAGTGAGTAAAAGAAGAAGTTCAGAGAGTACAGCTGCGCATAAGGACCGTTTGGCCCAAAGAAATCCATATTAGCCATGTGATACTTGGCTACTACTGTGCTCGCTTCAATGATCGACGGTGCCCCCATGCCTGCCATTCCTATTCCTACGAGGCCAAGCAAAGCTTCGTATAGTATTACTTCCTGTCTTCCACCTGGGTGTACGAATTGGAAGCAGGCTAGAACGGGAACAAGGTACAGATACACACTGACAGCCACCATCTTAGGCCCAAGTTTATCGACACACCGACCCAAGAAAGGGCCAAAAATGAGGTTGGCAATACCAATAGGCAAGAACATCAGGCCAGCTCGGAGGGATGAGAATCCATAGTATTCTTCGGAGACAAGGGGAACAGTTGCGTCGATGCTTCCAATCAAGATAGCTTGGACAAAAGCGATGGTGAGGGCTGCGATAAGACGAGGGGCTGCAAGACATGGTAGAATTGGGATGAATCGGAAGATTGCAGGCAAATTCGGTGAAATCTTGTACGGATCCTCGTCATCGTTCGTGGTCGGAGTAGAGAGAAGTCGCGTTGCCTCATCTACGGGGGTGGCATCTTCCGTTGCATCGTTGTCCACACCAAATCTGTCCTCGCCAGATGATGAGTTGGTGTAGTCGAGTTTGTTGTACTGCTCAGCATCCTTTGCCTCGATGATAACCAAGCGGCAAATAAAATCAGTGGCCAAGATGGCAAATGCGAGTATGAAAACAGCTGCCAAGCCTCCCTTCTCGTACAGTATCCCGCCGAGCATAGGTGCTAATAGCGTTCCAATAGAGATGACACCAAAGATAGCTCCGATGTATTTCCCCAAATCTGCGGCTCCGACTGTCTCGAACAGTAGTGCCATGCCAGTAGACCATACAAAGCATGCACTGACTCCTTGCAGAGCTCTTGCGACGATGAGTAAAGCGATGGTACGCGCCAGAACAAGCAACGTAGTAGCTGCCGTTAAGAAAGTCACCCCAAGCAGAAAAGGTGCTCGTCTTGACCTGAACCTGTCGGTAATGACACCGGCTATTGGAGAGGTGAGGACAGACGCGCCGGCATAAGCTGCTAGTAGGCTCGAAACATGTCCTTGGACTTGGTCTTGAGGCATGCCCACATGATCGACGAGCATGAAAGGCAGTACCGGGACGATTAGACCGTAGAGAAAGAGATCAGTAAAGAGGCCAGCGCCGACCGAGCTTGCAATGAAGATCTTATTGCTGCGCCAGCTGAACCCGATCGGTTTTTGTGAGTAATCTGGTTGTGATTGGGCAAAGTTGAGAAGTCTCGTCCCAAGGGATGAGAAATGCATCTTGGATTGAAGTATGCCGGTCGAGGAGATCCCTAACAGTTGGCAATTAAAAAAAAAAAAGAGTAGGAAAGATGAAATGCTAAAAGTATTGGATAAACAAAACTAACTTTTCGCCAGTCGGTTGAAAGAAGAAACATAGAACGAACAATTGAGAAAAACCGTTGGCGCAAACCTGGAGTGCAAAAGAAGCTTGCTAGAGGAGGATGCTTAGGCTACTCCGTACAATCTTTTCAAAAAGAGGAAAAGCAGCATGCAAGTAACGAGTACATTTAATTTGCTTTATCATCGGAGACTGCGGACAGTCAGCCCCAATGGGAGGGATGCCCTCAGCAGTAACCCCTGGCTTGTCCACTTCACTACAGACTATAGAGAGAGAAACTACCTTACCCACTGAAATAATCGTCCGGCACAGTGATTCAAATGAGTAGATCTGAAACTCTGCAATATCGCAATCCTCAGATGGAATTTTCTTCTGCTCTGAGTTTGGAACAAGGAGTATTCCAAGTTCGTTGAAGACTTATTAGCATTGTGCTTATAATCTCTCTATCTGGTTACGATGCTGGTCTATCTACCCATGGTACTCAGCCCCCAGTAAGCAACAGAGGAGCACCCATCCCCACCAAGAGGTGCTGGGGGTGTTCTCGTCAGATTAGCCCACAATTCCGCGGCTTTGCATCTAACAAGGATTACAATGGTAAGCTTAGTATAAGCTCTGCATTATTATATAAGTTAATATAAGAGTTTTTCTAAATATTAAACTATATATATATATTATTAAAATAATTAGTAATTTATATAAAACTATATATTATTATTTTCTTAAAAAAAAAGATTTATATATATTATATATTTTATTAATATTTAATTTTTTTTCTATTTCTTTTTTTTTTTCTTTATATATATATATATTTATATTATATTATTGAAGATTTTATATTATATTATTGTTATTTTTTAAACATTTTAACATTTTTTACATTATTTAATATTAAAATATATTTTAATAAATTAATATTTATGTTTATATTATATATATTAAAATATATTTTTAAATTATTATAAAATTATAAACACTTATAGTATTTTTGTTTAGAAAAATCTAAATCTAAACTTTTAATAACTAGTTTTTTTTTTAAAATATTTATATTTTATATACTTTATTAGGATTACATATAAAAAAGGTTTATATAAAATTAAGTTTTAGAAAGCTTAAATTTTTTAAATTATTATTTTCATTTATATAAGCTATTATTTTATTAGTGAAAGGTATAATTGGTTTTAGAGCAGTTTTGCAAACAAGTTACACAATGCAGTGCATAGCTTACTTCAGTTCAAATAGGAATATACTATGGTGCAAATAGGAGAATTCAACTATATACCGCCTAACCTTTGTGAGACTTCTGCTGCCAATTACTATACCGACAAATGCTGGCTTTAGTGTGTATCAGGGGTGTAATAGATAGTTGATAAATGCATACCAGAAGCCAATATAGCATCGAACTGGCTGTTGTTGGTTTTCTTATAGCTAGTCGGGCGATTTTTATTTTGCCTTGCAAAAGCTTCGATAGTTCCCACCTCAGCGCCATGGTTCAGGGACAGTTAAGTGGCCTCATAATCGCAAGAACAGATACTTTGTCAAGATGTAAATAGAACACTCTTGTCGACAACGGGTCTTTCATGTCTCCAAAGTTATTATCCGGCTCAGTCGCATTATGGAAGTTCTCGAAAGGATCCAACAAAGCTTGGGCAATTGAGGTTTTAGAGACAAACTTTTATTCGAAAAGCCTATGTATTTCTTTTTTTCGTGAGTTCATGCGTAACTGTAGCTATATATCGCATCAATGATGATCATTGGTGCACCTGGAGCTGGGGAAGATGGGGGAGCTCTCATAGCAACCAGAGCAACGACCAGCCTCGGAGAAGGCTTGAATGAAACAAACGCTTTAGTAGCCCCCCTGGCTAGCGGTCTAAGAAATATTGGTCTTCCAGTGAAAAATTTATTGTAGTCCATCTGTAGGGATCAGATGGAATATATCCCCGTGGTCATCGAGGTGACTATCCCGTATTCATATGCAGCCCCATGAAGGACATGGAATTAACAACAACAACTCGTCGCATCCAAATATAATACGATGATATCCTACACGGTGACTACTCGATATGAAACAACATCATCAATAGCCAAGCCTTGCAGACCGAGACAATGGATGCTTCATAGGTCAAGCTTTTATTAGCTGTTAAATACTTCAAAAATGATATCGTAAGATGTCAAATAGTAGTCCTTTACCTAATACGTGAGAGGACTCAAATGTGAAATTGACCAAATTATAAGATTGTTGCGACTCTCATCTTGTTTCCTTGCATGAAATGGCTAGCTTGAGGCGTTGGGGATGTGATAGATGACGAGTGCAGCTGAGGGGTCAGCTGTCCTAATAATGCAACCTTGGAACTAAACGCGTGATACCTAGATCTCACGCAGAAAATGCTATGATCGATATCTTGAGGAAAAAGAGGCGCATCAATTCAGTTGAAAGCTACACAGGTCAATCATATATCAAGTAATGCCCGGTTCCGATTCGCTGCCGCTCTCATAGTGGCTGGTATCATTGGAGCCAAGCCCTCCCAGCCATGTGGAAGTCCAGGATACAGATGAAACTCTGCACTGATACCAGCCTTGACAAATTTCTGCACGTAGTCGATGATTTCGAATTTGAATATGTCCAGATCTCCAACGTCTGCATAAATCGGGGGCAACCCTTCCGCCGAAGTTAACCGTGCGGGAGCGGCATAGGGCGAGACGTCTTTTTTACCAATATGCTCTCCAAGAAGAGCAGTCCACCCGGTTAGATTATCGTCAACTTTCCAAAATGCCATTTGCTCCACATCCGGAAGAGGAGTGGTATTTCTATCGTCCAGCATCGGATAGATGAGCACCTGCTTACGAAGGGGAGGGGAGAGCCCTTTGTCGCGAGCCATAATGGCCACCCCAGCTGCCAAGCCAGCTCCAGACGACTCTCCGGTAACGCCGATACGTGATGGATCAATGTTGAAAGTAGAAGCATGCTCTTGGATCCATAACAAGGCCGCATACGCATCTTGTATGGGAGTCGGGTAGGGATGCTCAGGTGCTTTGCGATAATCTACTGAGAACATGGGGATTCGCGTAGCCGCAACAGTGTGCGCCTGAGCATTTATGTAATTTCTTGCCGCGCCGAACATCATTCCTCCTCCGTGAGCGTGGAGATATGCTGGAGTAATTTTGCCGTTGGCGAATTCTTCCGTGGGGTAGACTCGAAGAATTGTGATAAGAGCTCCATCGAACGATTGAAATTTCAATTCCTCAATAGCAACTCCAGGGGCTTCTGGGATATTGGATTGTGCAATTTGTGCTTCATGCCGTTGGCGACGGCCATCGATGTCGTGCGCCGCCAGTGGTGGTACTTGCGACAAAGTGGGCAAAAGCGGTTTCAGAACTTCAAAGAAGTCGGGATCATATTTGAGAGGCATAATGCAGATCAATGAATATAATGAGATGCTTGTTGGTCTATGCAAAAGGTAGTCGAGATGCCAGATTAAACTACGTGTAATGTGACTAATGAATGAGTATGGCAAATCGTATCTATACCTTATGCACAGGCTAGGCTATCTATTTATTTATATTGTTGTCCGTACCCTTGTGGGTTGAGCTACTACTCTGGACCTATTTAGTTTTTCGGAGGAATAAATATGTAACTAAAGGGAATAAAGTAAAACATTTTATACATTCCATAATGTAAAAGAGGAAAATAAAAAATATTTAATATTTTATATATAATTATAAATTTTTCTAAAAGTAATAGCTTTAGGGAGGGCTTATTAAGTATGACTCCTAGCTTTGAGAAGTATTACAAAAGAGTGGGGCTTGGAAAAGTAAGTATTGCCCTTTTGGTATAATATAGCGCCTTTTCACTATAATTTAGTGCGTTTTTACTATAATATAGCTTTTTTTAATATAATGTAATATACTTTTTTACAATAACACAAAGTTTAACACTGTTTCTTTAATCCCCACAACAAAGTAAAATATACAGTATTATTATACGTTATTATAATATTAATAAATGTATAATTATAATTTTATAAAATATAAGTTATAATGTATATAAAATTATACTTTATTATATTAGAAATATCTTTTATACTATAAGTACTTTAAGTTACTAAAAATAAAATTAAGGTTCTTTTATATACTAATTGTAAATAAGCAAAACTTATTTTTTTTAATGTTTTTTAGGCAAGGAGTAATATTTAATAAGCCCTCTTTATTACGGATTGGGCTTTGCCTACTTTCTATAAGCTCTATAGGTTTTATATAGCTGCTTAAACTTACCCAGTCAGTAAGTTCAATTTGTATCCTTTTACCGTTTATAGCGCAATTGGTTAGCGGTAACCCTACTAAAGGAATAGAACCTTTAGCTGTAGCTTTAGCCTTAAGGGCCAACTTCTTTACAGTTAAACTTCCTATTATAAAGGTCTTAGGTTTAAACCCAGGCTGTAATTAACTTAGGAGTTACTATAGGAGCCCTATAGGGGATTTTATATCTAGGTTTATAGTTTACCTAAGTTACTGGGGAATATAAAGTAAAGCTTTTATAGGGAAAGTAAAAGAAAAAAAATATATTATAAATTAAACTTTACTAACTTTTTACAAGTTTTATAAAATTTATATAATTATTTAAATTTATTAAGTTGATAAATTTAATTTATATATTTTTACTGTTTATAGTATAATTAATAATTAATAATTTTACTAAAAAAAAAATAAAAACTTTAAATATAGCTTTAGTTTTAAAAGTTAATTTTTATATATTTTTTAATTTTATAATATACTTTAAAAATGTTAATTTTTAAATAAAAATTAATAATAATAAAAATTAGAGTTTTTTTAAAAAAAATTTATATTATTTTTATTATTTTTTATAAATAATATATTAAAAATATATTTTATAATTTTTTTTATTATTATTAAATTTATAATAAAATAAAAATTAAATTGTTTTTTTATATTTATATATAAATATATATATATAATTAATATATAAATATAATTTATTTAATTTTTAAATATTTATAATATTTAAATACATTTATTAAATAATAAAGTTTTTTTAATATTAAATATTAAATTTAAAATATTATTTATAATATAGTTTTTTTATTAATTGTTTTTTAATTTTTTAAAATAAATATATATATATATAATTTCATTGTATTTTATAATTATAAAATATAAAATAAATTAAATCAATAATAATAAAATAAATATTTAATTATTATAAAATTAAAAATTAACTATTTTAAAAAAAATTATAAATAAAATAAATAAAAAAATAAATAAAAATTTAATATTATAAATAAAATAACTATAATTTTAAAATTTTATTTTATTTATATAATATTATATATATGTATATATTAATATATATTAAAACACTTTTTAATTTATATAATTTTTAAATATAAAAATTAAAATAACTATTATTAAATATTTAATAATTAAATATTAATTGAAAATTTTATATATTTATATTTTTTAATAAATATTTTTAATTTTAAAAAATTATTTTAAATATTTTAATATATTTTTTTAAATATAATAATTATATTTTTATTATTTAATTTTATTAAAAAACTATTATTTTATAATAATTATATTAATTATTTTTAATTATTGTTATTAATAATAGATTAAAGTTTTATTTTTTTTTAAATTATAATATATTATAAAAATATTTTATATATTAAATATATTTTTTTTTAATATTTAAACATATATAATTTAATTTTTAATAATATTTTTTTTAACTTTTTATAA